>NW_011888967.1:315322-405826 GCF_000151845.1 Pteropus vampyrus | reverse complement strand
AAAACCTTGAGTTTAAGCCGTCTAAAAATTTAATCAGTATCAAATACCTTCTTATCACAATAGATGAAAAATATGTATTATAGAAAGTACGATGATATCTTATAGTAGAAGGATGTTCATTGTAAAATTTCCTACTTTGCCATATATGTGAAGTTTATCATAATTGAAATGTTAGGATAAAATCTTCACATACACATACATGTAAGTATAAACACACACACACACACACACACACACATCTTTTTTGAAAAATCAATTAAAATTAAGGAAGAAACATTTCCAATCTTATTCAAAGTTTTCCAAAGGATAGAAACCTAGAGCCCCTATCCCAAGTTATTTTAGTACATCTGCATATACTTGGTAAAAGAATCTGTCAAAATAATATTTAAAATAAAAATTGTTGGTCAAATTCACTATTCATGAACTGAGATGTACAATCATTAAGTAATATATTAGTCAACTAAATCTGAATTGTGTGTGTCTATAAATAGAAAGACAGATAAATAGAAAGATAAATTTGTTTATCAGCTTGATTGTATATTAAAAAAATACCAGTACATTTCACTGTCTTAAATAGACTAAAGATTAAAAACCATATAATCGGAATGGCTCTATAGTGTAGTTGTTAGCACGTCTGCTTTACACACAGAAGGTCCTGGGTTCATGCCAGGTGGAGCCACGGACCATACCCAGGGTGCACCAGGTCCTGGGTGCATGCCTGGAGCGTGTGGGAGGGGACATTTCGCCTTCAGAGATCCAGTTCTTAAGGGAAACTGGCAACATCCATAGGTCAGGGGTGGAAATGGGAGAGGGAATTAAAGAGGGGGAAAAAAAACCATATAATCATCTTAATAGCTGAAAAAAAGCACTTGATGAAATTCAACATCAATTCATAATTAAAAGAAGATGTTCACACAGGTGATAGAATAAAAAAAAAAAAAGCAAGGACATGAGGTTCCCCCTCAAACCTTTTCTGTGTATTTTTAGCAATCAAAATCTAAAATTAAAGCTAAGAAATATGGACGGTAGATAATAAAATTTTAATGCTTACTTACAAGACATTGTGAGGTTTTATGTCTTCTTCTCTCCTTTGTAACATATTCCTTTATTTCTTCATTTTGCTCGACTCTGATCAGCACGGGAGTTTTGATCTGCTCTGTTTCCGACCTGGGCCAGTTCACCCCTCCTTAGGTAATCAGGTGGTCGCCCGCTCAAGGAGGTTACCATATTGATGCCGAACTTAGTGTGGACACCCGATTGGCATAGCGCACTACAGCCCAGAACTCCTGGGCTCAAGCGATCCTCCTGCCTCAGCCTCTCGAGTAGCTGGGACTACAGGCACACACCACCATGCCCAGCAATTTTGCTTTCTAGGCATGAGATGAGACAACCACCTCTCCCAGTCTTGAAAGAGTGGCCTTCTATAGGAAGTGAAACTTGTTGTTCAAACCTGCCCTAGCTCTTTGTTGTCCTTCAACCCTTTGTGATTGTCCAATCAGCCTATTATATTTTCAATAGCTCCCAGTGGTTGAGGGTGTACCAGGAACAGTCAGTGTCTCAAAGGGGAACAATCTCAGTCAGCACTTAGACACAGGCTGATTCAAGGCCAGACCCTCAGACAGACAGCAGCTTTTAAAGTATGCAAACATCATACAGTCTTGTGCAACCTCCAGCGTAAGCCCTGCTGAGTAAGGCAATTTGGAGGTGTCCCTTGTGAGGCAGTTGGAAAAAAATTAGGGTTCCAGATGAGTAGATAAGCTCTTTTCTGGGAGAAACCAGTGAGCTGTAGTGTGGCAGAGGGAATACACAAAGATGGCATCCAACAGCCTATATTCCCTAAGAGAAGGCCCTGAGGTGGGTATGTGCTGAACCTGAATCTTGTCCCTCAGGCTGAAGCTCCAGGACAAGCAAATAGGCCTCTTTCAAAGAAAGACTGGGGCTGTGTTTCAGCCAGTCATCTGAAAGATGCCCATGGGTGGCAGCCTGTCAAGAACTGTCTCTTTGATTGTTATAGTCCCGATGGACCCAGGAACGCAAGCTCCGCAAGCCTTTAGAGCTAGGTGATCGATGGGTGTCTTCTGGTTGGCAGCTGCAAAAATCCAGGCACAAGAAAGAGGTAAAAGCTCCCTTTCAGGAGATACTAGTGCTTTGGAGCACGTCAGAGAGAGAGAGTGCAAAGACGGCACTGGCTGGCTGTAGCAAGGCATTGATGGAGTACCAAGATGGCACTCGCAGAGAAAATTTTTTTTAAAAGCCTAGGATTTAAAAAAAAAAAAAAGTAAGGCATAGGAAGATTGTGAAAAAGCCATCCACAAGTCTCCATCCCCAGAGAGTTCCAGTAGGTTCCTAGATGTGTGTATGTTATATTACATGCCTGTCCCTTAGGCCAAAACTTCACAATAAGAAAATGAGCCTTTTTCATTAAAAGTCTGGGTGCTGTCAGTGACCTCTGCACTGGGCCCTGTGGCCGGCAAGTCCCAGCGTGTGAGACATTTAAGAGCAGTTTCCCAGATCCCTGAAGTCTTGTGGGTCTCAGGATGAGAACTCGGTTGGTTTTCAAAGCAAGATGTTTTGGGGGCTCTTCACTCACGTGTAAGTTTTAAAAGCTGAGGTACCCAATGTGGAGTTTAATACCCTTTGCTCCTCAGGGAAAAGCTCTGAGTCTTGAGTTCTCTCTTGATTGTAGGTTGTATGCAATGCCAGGTGTGGGGTTTATGGCGACCTGTGTTCCAGCCTCTCCTACCCTTTTTGATGTTTTCTTCTAACTTGCCTGATATGTAGTAGTTGTCATTTAGCCAGCCTTTAGGTTTCTTTTCAGAGGAAATTGTTCCACAGGATCTTCATATGTCGCTATTTTGAACCTTGATAGACATTCTAAAAGGAGAGAAATAAAACAAATAAAGGAGAAAAAATATTTAAAGAAAAGTAGAAATTACCATAGTATACCAGAATTGGAGAAAAACCTTAGTCTCACTGAAACTAGTCACAAAGAGCTAAGCACAATAAAAATTTTCACTGATAGAAAAATAATGGTGGTGAAAACTAAGAACGAGAAATGTAGAAAATCCTAAAAGCTTCTAGAGAGGGGGAAATGCTACAAATGGACAAGAATCAGATTGATCTGTCAGATTTATTGACAATCCAGATGCATAAAGATGACTAGCCAATTTTCTCAAAGTTCTGAGGAAAAATAACTTAGACTCTATAATAGCATATCAAAAGCATCATTCAAATTTGAGTGAGAAATAAGATAGTGTCAGACAAGCAAAAACACAGAATATTCACTGCCTACCAGCAACAGAGAAAATGACTGAAACAAAGAGTGAACTCGAATGCCCTCTTAAAAAATAACATAATGAATGAGTGAATGAATGAATGAATGAATAATGCTGAGAACTTTGGCCTTAAACATTTAGCTGCACGTAGTTCTCAGAGGAAGGGGGTTCAAATGGTCCAGTTGTTTAGAATGATGTTTCTAGTAAATTTCTACAATGTTTGCTTTTGAGCATTTTGTTCATTGCATTTATTTACTATGAGTTTTGTGTTCTTATCTGCGCCATTTACTTCTGCATTTTTTTCTGCATGATGATATTGTTTTTGGCATTTTCCATTAGTTTTTATGTATATTCACCCTTTTATTTTTTTTCTGAGATTTTAGGTGGTAGGGGAAGTAGATACTTACGATCAATCCATCATTTCATGTATTATCATAACTGCATATAGTATAATCCTATGGAGATTTTTTTTTCCTCAAAAAAAAAATGGATTCACATTCAGCTGCTAATCCAACCTTGTATAATAACTTCAATTTAAAGTTGAGGAAGTTGAGGCCAGGGTTTGTTCTGGTAGATGCAATAAATTAAAACAGAATCAATATTAAATTTTAGTTCTATAAGGTTCTGGTGCCAAAACCTTGCCTCGGGATCATGCTGCATATTTGGTTAAATTACTACTATATATTTAAACAATTTATACAGGTGTTTGCATAAGTAAAAAGGTAACTGAATAAAGAATGAAATATTATGAAAGTAAATGTAAGTTTTCTACAAGTATAAAAATCCTATCTATAAATTTTTTAAAAAGTATAACTGACTTATTCTTTGGTTGCTAAGGCATAGAATATTATATAAAGAAATAACTAAATTACGAAAAACATAATTTGTCTATTTTGCCAAATCTCTTGAATATAAAACTAAATCCACTGAAGCCTATTATATAATTGATACATCTCATGGTTGATAGTAATTACAATTAGCATTTACTGGTCACTTAAAGTTCTGATGCAGACACAGTATTAAGTGCTTAAGAGATATTTGCAAGCTATTTTACAGATGAAGAGACTGAGACCATGCATGTTAAAAAATATTGTGCAAGACCACACAGATATTAATGGTCAAGAGTAGATTCAGAGGCCTGTATTGTGGGCACTAAGCTATATTTCATCCATGTTCTGAGTTAATCAGTAGTATGCTCATAAAAGTTTAGCTACAGACACCTCTAGGAAGGTGGGAACAGGGGGATATAAAATTCTGCATTGTAGTCTTAGTTGATTTTGTGCTGCAAATATCCCTCCCTTCCATGGTTGATTTTAAGGTACCAACTGAGGTCAGTGAAAGAGGTGTTGGGAAATGATGCTCAATGGCACACCATTATATAGTGTTTCCACTATGTAGGTGTAGTAGACATAAATAACCTCAAGCACAATGGTAATGGTAAAATGTAGCAAAATTATTAGGAAATTATGAGTTTGGGGTATGTATTATCTTTGTTTTAAATGTTATTTAATTGTAACTTTCTTCAATTTACTTTTTAATAATGTCTCTATTTAACAACCACCTACCAAAATTTCTGAGAATTTAACATCATGTCCAGTACACTATAAGAGTTAGTCATGACTGTTTTTTGCTCTACCTATAGTTTTGTGATGCAAAAATACATCTAGCTACATATTGGCTTTGGTTATCAAAATACTTGCACATGCTATTGCTTTTTTTTTTTTTTTTGCACTGTGGTGGTGCTGTTTAGTTTTCCTTTTTTTTTTCTTTTCCAATTTGCTTATGTTGAGGTATGATGGATTACTTTACTAATTTCTTAAAAACAAGAACCATAGCCCAGTGTAGTGCATTGTTCAGTATAGTGAATTAATGATATTGAAGTGTTATGTATCACCACATATACACATGCACATATATATACATGAAAAGAGCATCTCTATCTATATGTGTGTATTCATGTTTAGACAAAAAAATAAATTTGAGGAAATAAGTTAAAAAATAGTTCTATAGATAGTATTATCAGAAAGTACTGGAAAGCTTTGTATTTATGATACTGTATGTATTGGTATTAACTAAAGGGTGAAATCTGATTCACTCAAAGTTATATTTGACTCCTTATCCATGGAAAGTTTAGCAGTGATAATAGACAAAAGATGATCTCTGGTTGAAGCCTCTACTAAGAACATTTTTCTTTCAAACATAGAATTCAAGACAAGGTCATTGATTGTGTTCCATAAACATCCTTTACTGTTATGTATGGCTTCTGCATTTTTGCCTTGAGACATTTTCATTCATGTTCGTACTTATCACTCATCCTTTTGTACTTTCTGTAGAATATCTTATTTTACCATTGAATAGTTCAAGATAAATGATTGCTTTACTAGAAAGTAAATACGACTCTTGAATTTTTCTTGTATTGAAGAAATTATTATTTGTTCAAAGCTATTAAAGGTAAGTGACATCGTACTATTAGAAAAGAACCTTAACTATACCTCCAAATTTCTAATACTATTAAACACTTACATAATTTGATTATATATACATTTCAAGGCTATCATGAAAGACTGATAAAATGCCTAATGCAATTGCCATACTCAGCAGTTGAAAACTATAACTTTAATTCACTTTTTGGGTTTGCATGTTTCATCATAAAGAATTGTAATTTTTTGTTATTATATCTGATTCTGATATATTTTTACATTATCAGAAGAGAAAAAAATCTAAGCACCAAGTGGTTATGGTTATCTTCATTTTACGATGTAAGCTACCAAGTGTGTTTCTGCAAGAAAATAACTTGCAAGGAAATTCATTAGCGTTAAATCAGATGAAATGCATGCCTCGGTAATAGTACATTCTCCATCATTGGAGGTATTTAAGTATAACTTGGATGACTACGTGTTAATTCTATAGTATGGGGGTTCAAGTAATGAGAGGACAAAGCAATTTATCTTCAATATCTCTTATCTTTTGGTAACTGGAACTGCCTTGTCTTCTCATGACTTCATACAATAAAACAATTTAGTCTCTCAATACCTGTCTCATAATGAAGTAGTGCTATTTTTTCCAATTGGCCTATGTGTTTGTCAGTTATGTATTTTAACATCTGCCTTAATTATATTAGATCAGAGTCTGAAAGAGAAGAGCTTGATGTAGAGGAAAACTCAGAGGACCAACAATTGGAATACCTGAGTTGTCTCAACTATCAGAAACTCTGTGATGCTGAGATGCTATTAGGCATCTGTGTCCATAACAAGAGAGGACTAATCTTGTGATCTCTAAGTTTGCTAGGAGCTCTAAAAGTACATGATATTAATATCTGCTCTCTATCTCAATTCCATGATATAAGATGGGTTATACTTTCTCAACTCTATTCTCACCTCTCATTCTCAGAACTCACATAAAGAAAAGTGAATTTTGGCTTGAAATTTAAAAATCTATGTTTATTGATTGCGTACACTAGCCAGTTTGAGTACTAGCATCACCCTCCTAGAAAAGATTGCCAAAAAAAGCTTAAAACCAAGTGTGTCCCTCTAATTTGTTTTCCAAAGTATTAGAAATGTAGTTGCAAAGATAATGTTTTGTGGATTGTGCTATTCATCCTTTCTATTTTGCTGATGTCACACTGAGGTGTCAATTAAAGATGATATGTGCAAATCATTTAAAGCCCTAAAGAGAAAAAGGAAAAGGTTACAAAATATAAGGTCATGCCCAGGCAATTAAGGAAGCAATAAACGGAAATTATAAATGGCAGGCAAACCAAGCCCATAAGAACTGGTATGAGCTTTAAATCTCAGAGAATTTTTTTTTTTTTTTTTTTTAGGTGAGCTGCCTGCATACTGGGCTTCATGCTGAACATGTCATAAATTGAGCAATGTCTTTTAGAAAAACAAGCATCAAATTCTGTGTGAGTTTCATACTACATCATTTTGGTGTTCATAAAGTTTATTACTCTGAAAGTATGATTTTCAAGAATGTTCTATTATTTAAAAAATAAGACATTTTGCTGTTTATAGATATTTTTCAAGAATCAAACATATTGTATACACGATATATAGTAAATGCAAATGCTTACTTCTTTGATAGACAATTATGTACTCATATATTAACGCTATGATTTTTGAGCCATATTATTATTGACATCAAAACTCAGCATAGTTATATACTTAAAGGAATAGTACCAGAATATAAATTCATGTTACTTCAATGAGTAACCTTGTCTAGCTTTACATTCTAGGATTTTCAAATATTTTAAGGCTTATTTATTAAATTCTCTCTCTCCTGATATCTACCTATGAAAAAGAGACATGGGTGAAAGGTATCAGATATGCTATTTTCAAAGGGGAGAGGAAAATCAGAATGTAGGTGATCATTCAACCACTACTGAGTTTTACACATTATCCGTAGATTAATGTGGTATTTACCAGAGTAAAAACAGATGATCCTGATAATGTCATCATTTTAGTTTGATGACTTTCTTGCTAGACCTCTCATCTCTGCCCCAAACACATTGTGACACCTGGAGGGGCTCAGAGTATTAGAGCAGCACTGAAATTGGTATTGCCTGTTAACAGAGTGGTGTGGTAGTGGTGGTGACTTGTAAATCTTGAAAAGGGAAGCAATTTGCCTTCATTGCAGATTATCAAGCAAGTCAGACCTTCAAAGCTGGTATCACCTAATAGGACCAAAGCAGAACAGAATTTAATTATGGGTATATTGAAGACTCTATATTTTAGGGGAGGTTTAAGTGTGCCAGAACTTTGTTCTTCTGTCTGGAACATCTTCCCTACCATTCTTCAAAGGTTGCCTTCAGTTCTCAACTTCTGTCACTTTTGATGATTCCTCTGACTCTCTAGTTTAAGTTAACTGCTCTTCCTCCTATATGTTCTCAGAGCAGCCTGTTCTTCCCTGCCATATTGCTTATAACAAACACTCTCTTACTGGATTTATTTTCATTTCCCAACAAAACACATATTTCCAAGACCATATGGGCTCAGTCCATGTATCTCCTATCCCTGGTAAAATGCTTGGTTTATTGTAGGCATGGTGCAAATATTTTGTCATTGCCATGCCCTAAATGAATAGCTGAGAATTTATGTTTGTTAGCACATGTGGGATAGTATTAGATGATCTGCTAAAAATAATTAGGACTGGTATCTTGGAAAAGAAAGAGATTATTACTACTATAACCTGATTTTAAATTTCAGGTTTAGAACTAGGAAAACACAGGTGATGACAACAATAAATTATATTTGTGTACATGTTACAGTTTTCAAAACACATTTATAAATTGGTGAGACATACAAACATGAACATATCTTCATCAGGGACCATTTTGTGGGAGGAAGGTGAGAGGGAGTGGGCAAGTCTCCTGACTGTAGCTGACAGTTGAATCTAGCTGATTTGGGTAATTCCCTTTCATGACAGCTTAAATGTTAGTTATAACTGAAGGGTTTAGAAAGTCACAAAGGGACTATTGAGATGAACTAAATTCACAAAATGGGATAAAATATGCACAATATGATAAGATTTTAAATTAAGTATAAATATGTTTACAGTAGCATAATTGAATTATATGATTTGATTGTGTGTTAACTTCATTTCTTTCTACTAGAATTTTGGGGAAAATGGTTATAAAGAAGATCATTGATGATCGCTGGAGAAAAAAATGATTAATCCAAAATAAATGTCTCATTTTTTTTTTTTTTTTAGAATTTGTGAAATAGCATAAAAATATTTAAAATAGTTCTACTTATACAATTGTTTTTTATTGCCTTCAGGGTATATAGTTGTGATTGGCTTTGGTTAGGGTCTAAAATGGTGAATTTCTGACTTTGTTATCAATGTTCAATTTTATAAACCGCTTTGAACTTGACAGGACACTCAGGAATTGACTTCCATCGTATGTTAGAAATGAAATATGTTGAGAGATTTTTGTTGTTCTATAATGTAAAATCCACACTATATAATTTCCCAAGTTATTTAAAATGCTTTCTAAAAGATATTCTTTAAAAAAGGTTTTTTTTTTTTGTTTTGTTTTGTTTTTTTTTTCCGGAAAATTTCTACCCACCAGAGTAACCAGGTATAATCATTCAATATCATTGAAGGAGATTAGAATGGCATTGGTGAAGAGTACTCTGTAAATTTGCTTGAAGAAATTTGAGACTTCCATCTGGCTATTATAAATAGCTAAAAAGAAGTATGAAGTCTGATTTTGTTGTTTGTTTGTTTTCCTTTTAACCCCACTGGGTGTATGAAGGTGGCTCAGATGCTCAGGTTGTTTCAGTTACGTCCTTAGTCTTGAAATGTCTTCAGTGGGATTAAGGAACTCCAAAGGGCCTGATTTATGCCTCAGGTACAAGAAAAGGCAGTTTCATGGAGTGGGAATCAGGAAAAGGGAGATCAGTCTGGTTCTGCCACTTTGTATTTGGGTGACTTTGGACAAGTGACTTAACCTTTCTGAGTTTCATTTTCTCCCTTTGCCAAATATGTATAATATGGCTGTTCCATATGCATGTTTGAAATGCCATATGTATTAAAGTGCTTTGGATATTGTAAGCAAAATACACATTTAAGGCTGATTAGAAAACTGGCATAGGGACAGAAGAAGAGAAAAACATCAAGGAGGTGAGACACAATGAGTGTAAGAAACATGGTAACCGTACAACGTGGAAAGTGATAGAAAGGAAATTTGAAGGTTTTCAATATGAGTTTTGGCTCACATATTGGCCTGCCTTAGGCACACAGTTGCCTGGGCAATGACCAATGGCATCCATCATATTGAAATGTAGGGAACAAAGCCTGGGAGATTTTCAGGCTTCTACAGTCACTAGCTGAAGCTCTGAATCATGGCAGCCCCAGCAATAAGGCTTAAGAACAGGAAAAACAAAACAAAACAAAAAACAGATGTACCAGTGTTGAATATACCAAAATTCCCTCTTTTTTGGCACAAGCGACAGATTTTTGAGATAGATCTAGTTGAATAATCCTGAACAGATTATATAATATTACCGAGTATCCATTTACTCAATTTTAAAATGAGTCCAACGTCCATATTTTACAGAACTGATGGAGGATTAAATGACACACCTAGCTCCTAGCATAGAATTAACATAGTAACTACACTCAGTTTTGTGTTTATTCCCTGTCATAAAGACCCACTGCTATGTTCATGCCCTCTCTCTGCTTGTGCCCTTATCTCATCACCCTTCTTCTATTTCACTTTCGTTATAGAACTCTGCACTTTACTCCTCTCCCTCTCTTCTTGGGGAATCTTCCATTAAGAGATCTTCCAAATAGATCAACTCCTGTAAAACTTAAATTCCTTATTAACTAGTCAACAGGAGATAGATATTTAACCTCAGAGAGCCAATGAAGCTTCCA
Source organism: Pteropus vampyrus (assembly GCF_000151845.1). Lineage (NCBI taxonomy): Eukaryota > Metazoa > Chordata > Mammalia > Chiroptera > Pteropodidae > Pteropus > Pteropus vampyrus. The sequence continues at coordinate 395,171 of NW_011888967.1, read as the reverse complement.
ACCTAATATTTGCAAAATACCATTTCCCTTGATAGTTTTAAACTCCAATTTAAAGACTCATGAGAAAACTCTCTATGCACTCATGCCCTCCCAGACACAAAATTCGAGTTTTGATTTGCTATGAAATGATTGTCTAAAAGTAAACTGTGTGTCTGTCTTCCCAAAGCTCTTTCAGACTACAAACTGCTATTTTAGTGGAAGCATTTTCCCAAATCAAGAATTTCCAGCCTCTTCCCAGTAAAATGTTTTACTCTTTTCCACAGACAAGTATTGCAAAGTGAAAAATCAATTGTGTTAATATTGATTTTTAGTCTTCATCTATTAAGATCTTTAATCTTTTAGTCCTATATGCTCAAGACAGAGTTACTGAATAACAATAACCTGTAAACATATAAGTAATGCTGGAAGATTATGATAGACAAAGAAATGATGATCTATATCTATTAGAGAGAAATGTCAGAGTGGAGGGATTGATTTCTTAATATAGCACTCTGGAACTTATGATTTACAATGGGATGATGGATCATGGATTTATCCAATGTGACTTTCATCACCAGAGAATGGTCAGCATTATTGCTGCAGCAGAAAGCCACATACGTGCATCTTCTTACTATGCCCTATTGTTATTTTTTTTTTTTTTTATGATGCTTTGTGGAACCAGGATCACTACTTTTGTGCATTTCTTCCGTCCCTTGATTATTAACATAATTGTTCATTCAATAATTATTTATTGAGATCTCTGTGTGGCAAGTGCTCCAAGAGATAAGACTATCCCTAGACACAGGAAGAAGGGGCCCTCTTCCTATTGGGTCAAGGGTTAAGGAGTCTGTGGGGCCAAAGAAATGTGCCTCCCCCTTCAAGAACATAATCTGGGAACCCAGAAGCCTGAATTCTCAAAAAGTCTGAGCCCCCTTCCAGGCCCATATAATCAATTTGTACTTTTCAGGGCTGAGATGGCAGCATTGTGCCTATATGTAGGCCTGAAGAGTGGCCAAGTTATAGTCATTTAGGAGAGGTAGTTATTGTGAAAAAGCTTGCATTCTTCACAGTAACTGTGCATTTGAGGGTATCCACAGTCCCCACACATGCAGGCAAGGTAATGAAGGAAAGAGACTTAAAGTAGAAAGCAAAGGGAAACAGACTGCAACAAAAAGCCTTCATTTGTGTACTTTTCCAAGTCCCGCAAACAGTAGGAATAGGCCCCGTAAGAGGTGCAAATATGAAGGTGGATAAAATACATTTTTCTATGTTAATAGATTATAACATAAGAGAAATTTCAGTCTTTTCTTTTCACATCTTGATGTTGTTGGAAGAATATTATATAAGCAAGCCAGAAATGGCCTCTATACTGGCTCTATGTTATTTATTTCTTCAAAGCAGGCTGAGACCCGTTAGCTCAAAGCCTGCTGGAACCAAACTCAAATTTTTAGCCTCAAAAAGCAGATGTTTAACCATTTATAACCTGTCTGTTTTGCATACCCCTGGAAACTGAACCCAACATCTGATAGCCACAGATAAAACCCTGGTCCATTAAAAAACAACAACAACAACAACAACAACAACAACAACAAACAAACAGATGCAGCTGCCATTTGGAGCATCTTGATCCAGAGATTCCCCACTAGATAGCTGAGTATCATCCCTTAGACAGCTAATTCTTCTCTTCAATCTCCTTCTCCCATAGGAGTTTCCTTGTCCTCTTCCCCTTGTGGATGGTGGCGCCAATGTCATAGCCTCTGGAGGCATTTCTGCTGTGAAGGACATCCCCTGCATTCAAACCTGTCAGTGTTACTCAAATAAAACTTGTATGTGCCAATGATACCTCTGCCTCATGGTCATATCTTTTTCCTTGCTCAATCTCAAAATTCTCAAAATCATTTTCTTTAAGAAAAAACTTTTTTTTGGTATATAACAGTGGTTGACATACTGACCAAATCTGGCCGAGTGCTGGTTTTATCCAAATGCAACCCAAGAATGGTTTTTAGTTTTTAAATAATTGAAAAATATTAAAAGAACAATATTTTGTGACCTGTGAAAACTATATGGAATTTAAATTTCAATGTTTGTAAATAATGTTTTATTGGAACACAGTCATATTTGTTCATTTACATATTGTCCATGACTGCTTTTATGCTGTACTGGCAGAGTTGAATAGTTGTGAGAGAAACCATATGTCCTGCAAAGCCTAAAGTATTTTATCTTGCCCTTTACAGAAAAAAGTTTTATTGAACTCTGAAATAAAACAAGGTGGTTTGTGGGTCGCTATTTTCTCATCTGACACATCCAGTTTTTATAATAACATAAGAAGAAATACCCTGAATATCTTTGTGAAATTTTTCTTAAGGGATATAAAGTACCACCTCGAAGATCTGAAGTAAAAGTGGTGTGTACAGTCTTTAATTGATTAAAATTTGTTAAGGCAGCAGGCCTTAAGAAAGTCTAAAAGGAACCTCAACAAAATCACAGTGATCTGCCAGTAATTTCAGTCTTCCAGAGACAATTCAACATGCTTAGAGGAAAATAACAATGTACATCAGCAATGTACAATTCATGACATCTCACATAAGCTAAGAAAAAATATTAGACATGTGAGAAGACAATAGGATGCATATTTGAAAGAATACAATTGTCCGTGAGAAATCATAGATGAAACAGGTGTTGAAATTAACAGAAAAAGACCTTACAATAACCATTAAAAATATTAAATTGTCTGGTAATAAAGATGTAAATGTTGGAGTAATTTCAGCAGGGGAACAAAACCCCAATGGGAAGCAGCATATGAAAATTCTAGAACTAAAAAATACAATATGTAAAATTAAAAAATTTTTAGAAGCGCCTAGTCACAGATAAGTCGGTAGAATAATTAATTGTAAACTCAAGAAAGGTAATATAATTTAAATAATTTGAAGCACAGAGAGAACAAAATAACAAAAGTAAAAATTTAAAAAGTAGCCTGTGACATGTAAGAAAATATCAAATGGTCTAACATACAAGGAATTGGAATAGCAGAAAGAGAGTAGAGAGGGAAAGTGCAGAAGAAATATTTGAAGAATAATGGCTCAATTCTTTCCTTAAAGCTGTGAAAGACAACAATGCAGAGACCCACAGGCTCAGCAAACCCTAAGCCAGGCAAATAAAAATAAGCCTACATGTAGGCACATCACAGTCAAACTAATGACAAGGAGGTAATTTAAAAAAAGAAGAAGAAACTAAATCAGTAAGAAGAAAAAAAGACCCATTTTATTGAGAAGAAAATTAAAATGACAGCTGATATCTCACATAGAAAAATATTGGAACACAGAGACAATTCAATGTCATGAAGTACTGAAAAAAAAAGGTAAACCTAGAATTCTATACTGAGTGAAAATATGTTTCAATAAGAAAGATGAGATAAAGACATTTTTAATAAATGTGAAAAGATAAGGACAATATAGTAATACTTGGAGCATTTTATTAAAATTAATAAAAAGAGACATAGCTAAATACCTCTAGCTACATCATTAGAGGTATAAAAAGAATATTAAAAATATTTGATCAAAAGGAGGCAGGAAAAGTACATATACAAAAAAATAATAACAGAAATAAACAGCAATCTTATCAATAAACCGAATGCTTTTTTGGGACTAAACACTGTAATTAAATGACAGAAATTATAAGTAAAAAGAAACTCAATTATGTGTTGCTTTTATAACAGAGGCATTTTCTATGTAAGCAAAAATGTAATCGAAAGTAAAAGAATGAAACAAAATATACCATGCAAGCAATAATCATGAGGAAGAAGATGTAGCTATAGTACTATGAAACAAAGTAGACTTCAGATGATAAGTATTACCAAAAATATATTTCCTTGAGAAAAGAGACATAATTAAAGAAGAAATAACAATCTTAATTGTGTATAAACAATAAGCAGTTTCAAAATGCATAAAGAAAAATTTGACAGAACTGAAAGAAGATAAATCCAAAGTCATAATTGAAGAGTTTAGTATTTTTTCCCCAATCAAAAAAAAGAGACAAAATATGAGTAATAACATAAACCATAATATTAACGAGTATTAATTAAAATGACTAACTTCACATTTATATAACAACACTACACACAATAACTTCAAAGTGTACATTATTTTAATGTACACATGGAATTTTTATCAAAATAGGCCATATGTTGTATCAAAATCCTCAATAGATTCAAAGTGCACTCATTCAGAGTAATACTCTGATGATAAATTTTCACTATTCAATAAAGAAAAGATAACTTTTAAAATCTCCAACTCTTTGGAAATTAAACATAATACTAAATAACTTATGAATCAAAGAAAAACTCATACTTAATATTAAAAAATATTTTGAACTAACCATTTATAAAAACATAGTATATAAAATTATGGTGGATGCATTTAAAACAATGCGGAGAAAAATACATTTTAAATGCACATATCACAAAAGAAAGAATATATGTTTAAAACATTAAACAAAGCCTTCACCTCAAAAGATTAAATTAAAGCCAAAGGTGCAAAAGGAAAATAAAAATATTTTTTCCAGCATTATTAAGATATAATTGATATAGGATATTTTACAAGTTTAAGGTATACAACATAATTTGATATACGCCTCTTTTTTTTAGTTAACACATGCATCTTCTTAGTTATAATTTTTTGTGTGATGAAACTTTTAAGATATATTCTCTTAGCATCTTTTCAATATACAATACTGTATTGTTTACTATAGTTACCATGCTATACACTACATTCATAGAAATTATTCATCTTATAACCTTAAGTTTGCACCTTTGACCACCTTCACCCATTTCTCTCGCCTTCCACCTCTGGCAACCACCAATTGGTTCCCTGTTTCTATGACATCAGTGCTTTTAGATTCCACATATAAGTGAGATTGTACAGTATTTGTTTTTCTCTGTCTGACTTATTTCACATGCTGTAAAAGTTTATGGCTGATAATTATGGCAAATAATACTGCAAGGAACAATGGGTACTATTATCTTGAGGTAACGATTTCATTTCCTTCCCATATATACCCAGAAGTGGAATTGGTAGATCATACGGTAGTTCTATTTTTAATTTTTTGAGGAATCTCCATACTGTTTTCCATAGTGGCTGCACCAGTTTACAATCCCACCAACAGTGCACAAGGGTCTCCATTTTCTACATCCTTGCCAGCACTTGTTATCTCTTTTCTTTTTGATGATAACCATTCAAACAGGTGTGAGGTGATATTTCATTGTGGTTTTGATTTGCATTTTCTTGATGATTAGTAATGCTGAGTACCTTTTCAGATACCTGTTAGCTATGTGAATATCTTCTTTGAAAAAATGTCTATTCTGATTGTCTATTTTTAATTAGATTATTTGTTTTATTGCTATTGATTTGCATGAGCTTCTTATATATGTTGGGCAAACAATCCTTATCAGATAGATGAATTGCAAATATTTTATCCTATTCTGTTGGTTGCGTTATTATTTTGTTGGTCTTTTTGTTTTTGTTTTTGTTTTCCTGTGTAAAAGCTTTTTAGTTTGATGCAGTCTCACCTGTTTATTTTTGCCAGAGGAAGACACTAGCTCAGTTCTGCAGATGGACATAACTATTGGCTAGGATCTCTACTCTGGCATCACTGCAAGGAGAAATTTGGTCTGTCAAGATCTGAGTGCTGGTCGTTGTAAGCCCTGCCCCAACTTAATTTAATCAGCAATGGTCAAGCCTCACGGATTGTCCCTATGGTATCTGTCATGTATGACCCTATTGAGCCTCCTGGAGAATGTCTCACCACATTGGGGAAGCTGGATGTCCACCTTGGGTTCTCTTTTTTCTATTGGAAAAACTGTAGGTCAGGAGGGTGCCCTCTCAGTGCAGTGCTGTGCTGGCCTATGGGAAGAGTGATGTGATCAGAGTGTAGCTGTTCCTCTTACCCTTCTAATATGGTCCTTCTTGGTATCTATGATCCAAGGGGGTGCTTCAGTCCATGTTCTAGGATTTTTACTATGGTGTCTTATCTATGGATAGTTGATAACTGATCTTCTTGTGACAGAGAGTGAAGTTAGAAACAATTTATGTTGCTATCTCGATGATGTCATTCCACCACAAAAACATAATAGTGGAAACCAGTAAAACAGAAAGCTAATAAGCAATAGGTAAAAGAGTCAAAACTTGCTTTCTTGAAAAAGATGAATAGAATTGATAAATGCTGATCAAGACTAATCAAGGAAATATAAGAGAAAACAGAATTTGACAAGAGCAGAAGTGAAAAAAGTGTCCATTGACAGATGAATGGATTAAAAAAAATGTAGTTTATATATACAATAGAATACTATTCAGCCATAAACAAAGAAGAAAATCCTGCCATTTGTGACAGGATTTATGAACCTTTTATGAACCTTTAGGGCAAATGAAATAAGTCAGACAGAAAAAGAAAAATACTATATGATTTCACTTATATGTGGATTCTAAAAAAGCCAGACTTATAGAAACAGAGTAGAATGGTGGTTGCCAGGGGCTGGGGGTTGCCTACAGTTATCAATACTGTAATGTATACTTAAAATTTGCTAAGAAGGTAGATTTTATGTTAAGCGTTCTTACACACAAAATAACAACAATAATACTAAAAAAGCAGGAAGAAACTTTGGAGGATGATATTTTATAGTCTGCATAGTAGTGATGGTTTCATGGGTGCATTCTTATAACCCTAGACTCCAATTGTAAACATTAAATATGTTCAGTTTTTTATATGTCAATCACAGCTCAGTGAATTGGTTTAAAAAAAAAAAAAACTTTTCCAGAACCAAAATTCTCAGATCTCGCAGCCAGAGACATAACCCTAACCAGGCTTCTATTATTATTTTGTGAGAAACTTAAATTCCTCAATTGAACCTACGTAATTGGACATCTAACATGGCAAATCCTTTATTCAGGTGGCAGCCTCCTTGAATAATTTGAAAATCGTATCTCAGTGTCTGAAGCCTCTATATGTAAAAGGATTCATTCTGATAGAAATGTTGTACTTTGGGTGCAAATAAGTTCTTTATTAAGCATGATACTCTAAAATATCATCGTTCATATCTATATGTCATTATGTTAGAGTCCTTAGGAACACAAAACATATATGCTTGTATTGTCAATGATTTAGGAAGTGTTCTTTCTTAGAGTGGGTGTAGGCTTGGTGTCCTTCCTCAGAGATTCCAGTCGTTTTGTCACTTGTTTCTTTGTGTGTGACATGAGAACCCGGAACATCGGCATTGGCGTCACACAGGGCCTTGTTAGGAATGCAGAATCTCAGGCTCAGCACTGACCTAATAAGTCAGATTCTGATTTTAACAAGATCTCCAGGTAATTAACGTGCACAGTAATTTCAAAAAGTACTGATTTAGCTTACCATGGTAGGAGAAATGTCAGCAAGGTGAAGGAAAACCACCTTCTTGAATATTCTCAGTTGCCAAAGACTATTATAAACCTTTAACATTTACTTCTCCTCTGCCTTCCAATTCTGCTTTACAAGACTTAACCTGTCTTACTCTTTAGGAATCTTGCAATAACTCCTTAACTGTTCAACTTTTTTTAGCTTCTCCCACTTCTGAATTTAAAAATCATCCAATCTTAATTTGTCTAGGAATGAGGAGTGTGTAAAGGGAGGTTGGATTTGACTCACTTTGAAATATTTGAGAGCCTTGGGATGTGTTAATTATTACTAAGGAAAAATAAACATTAATGGATTCAAGAAGAGATCTAGTATTTCTAAATGCTGTAAATTAAGTGTACCAATGACGAACATAAATAATGTTATTTCAGGGATGAAGTGTAGAAATAGAAAAAAACTATAGCTGCTGAAGATCAATAGAATCTAAATTTTAAAAATACAAATAATGAGATAAGACTTTTAGTGAAAAGTAAACCTCAGAAAAAGTATTTTTAAAAAAGAAAATAATAGGTTAATAATATCCAAAGGGGTTTTCAAAGAAATAAATAAGGATTATATATGTACATACACTAATTAATGAGAAGATAATGAAATCCACAAAGACTTCGAAATGACTAGGATATTGACCTGTTTTCTAAAATCATTTTTAACAAAAGAAAAAAAAAATTAAGCATAAGTAGGAAGTTGAAGCAATTAGCATATAATGAAGATCTTGTTAAACATAAGGAAGACAGGGTCATTTTAGAAATCACATTACAGAATGTTGATAAATAAAAACGTTATTGATTTTTGTGCCACATTTTCAAGACAGAATAGGGAGAGATAATCTGTTCAGTGAGCTTACTTTCCAGTGATGAGCGCAGCTTTGTTTATTTTCACAGGTAACTCAAGACTATAAAAGTGAAAAGCTATAAGCAAACAAGACCGTTTTTTGAAAAGGAGAGCAGCAGTCCTCTCAACTCTTAGTGAAATAAGGAGACAAATCCTAAGATAAATATTGGAAGACATCTAGAGGATAAATGAATTATGAAAAGCAAGCAGTATAATTTTACAAAGAAAAAAATCATTCCAGGCAAATTTAATTGCTTTTTTTTTTCTTGTGGATCAAGTTATGAGATTAATAGATGAAAGCAGCAATAGATGTGTTATATCTTGATTTCTGCAAAGCAAGCGGATGGCATATCTTATAAAATTTTACTCAAAGAATTAGTTTAAATTAGCTGGGATACGAACACTTTACATAGAGTAAAAATTGGTTGAAGTATCACATAAAAGGGTTCAAAATAAATGGCGGTTTTTCTAGGAGGGAGAAGGTATCTAGAGAGTTGCTACAAGGGTTAGTGGTAGGTCCAGGTCTTTTAAACAAGCTCATTAATGACGGGAACAAGGAAGTAAACAGCATGCTAATTAAATTCGCAGACAGTGCTAAGTTGGGAAATATTGCACACATTCCCAAGGCTGAAAAAGCAATAAAGAGCCCTGAGAAGGTTTGATATATGGTCAAAATTTTATTTTGATTTATCCACTTGGAAGACTCATTGGGAAAAAAAATCCTAGGTTACATAGGAAACTCAAGAGCAAGCTGACCTCAAATGCTGCCGTGCTAACTGATATATGTTCAAGAAATAAACAAAATTCAGAGGCCTCAGTATTAGAGTCAAGATATCACAAAGTCTAGCTGTTTTGGAAATAAATACATTATCTAAACCCCTTATATTCTTATGATCAAAGCAAGGCTTAATATTTATTGCATCTCTGGTCCTTTAGAATAGAGATTTTTTTTTAGGTATTTCATTTCCAGGAATAGTTTAAGAAAAAAATAAATGTGGTCCAGAACACAATAGCAAAGATATTGGCAAAGGGTTAGCAATGGAGAAAAGACATTAGCGTGTTATCTCTATTAGAAGTTTGCTTCATTTGTTGATCAAACTCCATTCCTTTCAATTGACTAATTTTATGTTTAGTACCATCTTTTAATAAAATGTTAGAATGTTTATAAATAAAAATGTTTATCGACTATTACTTGCTATGGCAAACATGCTGGAAATAACTTAATGTCATAAATAAATAATATTACATTACAATATAAACGATGATTTTACAGCCATAGGAAATATTTCCAAAGTACCGTCACATCGAAGTGAAATATCAAATGAAAATAAAGACACCAATAAACACAATACAAAATTATACAAACATTATCTTCCCAATCTTATAGTAATATATGACCTGAGAAAACATATTGAGGGGGATTCAGCAAAGTTTTAAAAAATGATTACTGGAAAATTTGATTTTATTTTCATACTTGTCTAAATTTTCGAAGGCTACCTTACTGAAGTTTAATTATTAAAATTTTGTAATATATTAATGCAAAAGATAAGAATATAAATTATAAGACATGGATATGTAAGTAAAGAAAAAGATAGATTCAAAGTCCTAGAGACTCCTCCCTCCCATACTTATTTTTAAACTAGACTCAAAAAATAGAATGGAAATATGGATGCATTGAGCGTCATTGTATAAGACCATTTTGATGGCTTGCAACAATAGCAACTTTATAATATATACACATATAAAAGCCGATAAATTAGAACTCAAACTTATTTGTCCTATAGTCCCTTTGGAATATCATTAGAAAACTGAGATTTCTCCCTAATAATAGAACTTATTTATTTTCCTAAGTATACAGCAATATTTCCATGCATGGTCCTAAGAATGGATAAATATTTCTGAAGTTAAAGAGTTTTATGACAAAGTTATTAGTACATTTCTTCTTAATGCTGTAAGTTACTTAGGTTGATTTTTTTTAAGTAAATTTAAGATATTTTCACTGTATTCCAAGCCAAACATAAGCTTTAAATATAAATCAATTTCTTTGTTGATACAAGGAATGCTCACCTAACCTATTTTGTTATTTCATATGATTTGATTTATCTTTCAGAAGTGAGATATTATCCATGATTCATACAAAGGCATTGTATTTAAAATGTGCACAATACATTACATGCAGCAAAATTAAGGATTTGAATCTGGAGATCAAAACTTCTTTGTACTTCTATGATCCTTTCTTTATCAAGCAATACAAAACAGCGCTGCTCATCTACAGTGGGGATGTTCACCTTGTTTTACCAAAGGGGATCTTGATCTTTCCTCCAGTTTGTGCATATCTCTTATAAGAATGTCAGCAGGAACTTTACTATTTCTAGCTAGACTAATGGCATAGGAAATAGAAATATTACAACTGCTACTCTGCATGTGGTAATCATTTTGAAAAACTGCAGTTTAGATACTCACATTGAGCTTTCATTGTAATCCTCACTGTATTAAACAATAAGAATATCTGTAGGGTTGTATTAACTTTTCCAAAAGAAAAAAAGTGAAAATAAAGAAAATGGCTCGATTTATTTTCTTATACTAGGAGGTGTGGAGTAGATGGAGTAGATAGTTATTTTCATATTTAACATATTTATATTTAATGGAAGCTATTTATTCCTTTTCTAGATTTCTCCAGATTTTTGACATTTTACTATCATGGTCTGGGACCCGCCTCCTGTTTTCATTTATTTAACAGGTAACAACATGAAGGCACTTGTTTGATTCCTCAAATAATGTGATTAGAGAGTTTCTGGAAACTTCCAATATACTCTTGCCCTAATGGCTCTTGGAAAGCCACCTAATAGTACTCATTTATTGGCTTCTTTGATGTGTTATCATAGAAATTATTCATCCAGGTCCACAAAGCTTTTTCTTGGTTTGAACTCTGGCAATAGTTGATGTTTTGATACAAACCATATATAATTACATAATACAGTTAAAACATCTTAATTTTTCAAATTCTACTCATTTAAATATAATCCTATATCTCACTTTAATAAAAATTTAAAGTGACTTATTTATTCAAAGATTTTCATAACTTTAGAAAAGTAATTTAAAAAATGATAACATTTAACACTGAAAAACTAAACTCAACTTCTTTTTTAAAAAATTTAGAACTATAAGTAAATGAACTAAAGTAAAACCATTCATATTTTTTGAGCCAGGTGATAAATGAAAATTTCTAAATCATGCTTTACTTACTAGTGACTAAAAGTTAGGACAGAATGTAAATATTACTTTTAGCTTCCATTAATGAGTAATTAAAAATGGAAATTTTAGAATATAAATAATAATGCTGATATTCAATGTAATAAATGTACATAATCATGCAAGAATAGATATTACTTGAATTCGAAATTGATGTCTGATAACTTATTCCAATGAAAACACAGTTTCTTTTCTTAAAACAGAGAGCTTTTCTTAGAATGTATTTCCAACGTAATGCTTTATATAGACAAGTAATGGAATGCATAAAGAATGACTTACATAGCTTGCTATTTCCTAAACTCTTCCCATATTCTTTTTGTAGAGAGTAATGCATTACTTTAAACAAATTTTAGCATTGTTATTTAACATTATCTTTTTTTTTCTGTAGTGCCAGTTCATTAATGTTTATTGAGTATTTATTATCTTATAGACATTGTCATTACTATTTAAGTTGCTTTGCCTCATTTAATTCTCACAATAATATGTGAAGCAATTGTTGTGATTGTTTTCAATTATAATATTGAAAAGTAATTATTGTAAAATAAACGATCACTTGTCGTCAACAATTATGGTCACCTGGAGAATAATTTGTGAGCTAAAACTTTAGAAAAGCCCATACAATTAACCACTTGGGTATCTTGACTTGTAATTAGGCAATCTATACTACAGTTTCTTCAGAACAAAGGCACTAAATTAAATGATTGCTATATATCATTCCATAATAAATTAACGTGTATTAGAAGTATAACCATGCTATATCCCACTTGCATCACTACTTACACGCTAGTTGTAATAAAAAAAAGACCAAGACAACAATGTATGAAGGAATTTGCACACACTCAGTCCTTCACTAAGGCACATACGCAGGATTAAAGAGACTAAAAGAAAATTAACAATTAAATAAACAAGTTCTTTAGGCTTAAAACCATAGCAATAATTAAAATTATCTAAAATTTGTGACAAAATAAATTTATTTCTCTAATAATAAAATAATTTCTAGTCTTTTTAAAATCATACTTACAATAATCCTCTACTATTATAACATTTAAATAACTATATATTGTCAGTCCATGGATAATATTTTCCTACTTTACAAATTATACCTTTATTATAAATCTGTTTAACAATATACATTGAAAATTGGTTTCATATTATATAAAATCAAAATATCCTTCAGCAAACTGTGATCCTTAAGATAATTTGCTTATAATTATTTAAAGATAATTGCTAATGATCCATGAACTAACATTTTTTATGTGTTTACTTTCAGGAAATTTGCTAACAATTTAAAAACATTTCTTCAAATCTTCCTTTGCACTACTCTACAAGTACTGTTATCATCTTATTTATGAATAAGAAATAGAGCTTATATTAAGTAATTTGCTCAAAGACACACAGTTAAGTCATATGTTGTAGAGTAGGTTATAAATCTAAATCTCTAAGAATAAAAATCCCATAACTTCCTTATTCATTCAAATATTTTTAAAAATTACTTTAAAATAACATGAAGTTTGTAGAAAATTTAAAGAATAATACAAAGTACACCCATTTATCTTACAACCAGATATCATTTTTTTGCCACACTTACTTTATTCCTTTTACTTTAGCCCTTAAATACTTTACCATGTTTTTCTTAAGAACTAGGGCACTTTTAAACAAAAACACAATACAATGATCAAATTCAGGATAATTCACATTTTTACAATACTATTATTTAACATGCAGTACATGTTGAAATTCGTTAATTTTCCAAGCACTGTCAGTTATAGCTATTTTAATTTTCACTGAGTTAGGATACAATATAGGGCCACATTTAGCAGTTACTTGTACTTCTTTACTCTTCTTTCATCTGGAAGAGTTTATCATATGAATATTTTTGAAAAGTACGGGCACGTTGTTTTATAGAATGTCCCTCTATTTGGGTTTTCCTAATTAACTAAAAGTTCAGATCCCTCATGGGTAAAGGTTTGAGCTACCTCATTATTCATTGGCTCCATATCTAACAAAGTACTTGTTGGAGGTGAAGAATGTCTAGTGTGGCTTGTTGAAAAAGAAAATAAAAAATATCAAGGCTTTGGATCAACTAAGCTACAGTGGCTTGGAGTATGACTTGTTTTGTTAACTCTCAAATTAAATATAGGTAGAAGAATTCTTGCTTATTCCCTGGAAAGAGATTTAGATTAATTAGATTTAATGCGGTGAGCATAGGATCTGAGTGGTACGAGGTGTGAATTGTATTGGATGGATACCTCTTGAACTTTCCTTCAAATACTGTCCCCTAATCTTATTACAACCTCTGTTGTGGTGACCTGTTCTATTTTGTCCAGTCAGCTTCACATAGTGAAATGTGACAGTGCTTTCAGGTAAGCTTGGGCTGTGCATCTCTCATTTCCTGTTCCAGGACTGAACACTTAACGTATGCGTAATCTGGAAGTACAGAGGAGTTAATACTCTCTGGAGCATCTCTCAGTCAGTCGATGAGGGAGCTGACTGATAGTCCTCTAGGCAACAAGTCTCTGAAGATATGTTTCAGACAGTCCATGGCATTATGCATCCAGTTGCCTGTAGAGATGGCCAATGTAATACGGTTTCTTTGTAATGACACCTTATCATTTCTGTTTTACTCCTTCTGTCCCAGATTACTATTCTCTGGACTGCACTCCTAAATGAAGTACTTGAACTTAAATCTTTGACTTAGACCTTGCTTTCTAAGAAACACAAGCTAAGTCGAATATCATAGGCTCATGGGTGTCTAAGTAAATGTGCAATGAGAGTTTTCTCACAGAGTACAGAATAGATTGGAGAAGGCAGCTACGAATTTTTGAGCTTCCCAAGCCTGAGAAAGCTAGTAGCCAAGGTTTTACAGACTCTTAGCTTGTAACGAATTACTAAGAAAGCTAGTCAATGTGTGAAAGTTGGAAAGAGAATGGGACATTTCTATGATCTGACAACTAAAGACCATGGCTAAGCTATGAGTATATGAGTATTAAGAGTATATGGAGTCCAAGCAATATAGGGCTACATTTAGCAGTTACTTGTGCAAACAAGGACCAAGAAAGACAAGTTATTCCTGAAGAGTGACCAAAAAGAAAAGAGAATAGCTTATAAACCATATACTACTACAACCATGTGTCCCAAATTGACCCTTAAAACTTTATATCACTTCCAGAATGGTATGCACACTGAATAAGAGAATACTGATTTTTATTTGTATTTTATCAAAAGAGACAGAGATTTAAACCAGTAAGTTAACATAAATTAATAAGACATAACCTCATCATCAGTGGAAACAACTATTCAAGAGCAAGTTTAATTTAAGATAGATAATATTGTTTTAAATTCTACATAGGAATTTATAAACTGGAAATACAAATTTTTATCTCACTAAAGCTATAAACCCAAATCAAATAGTGTATTTTTAACTAAATTTATTGGGGTTATATTGGTTAATAAAATTATATGGGTTTTGAGTGTACAATTCAATAATACATCATTTTTATATTGTATTCTGTGTTCACCATCCAAATCAAATTACTTTCCATTACCATATATTTGACCCCTTTTATCCTTATCTACCTTCCCCTCCCCACTTTCCCTCTGATAACCACTAAACTATTGTCTGTGTCTATGAGTTTATGTTTGTCTTGTTCATTTGTTGCTTTTACTATATATCCCACATGAGTGAAATCGTGATTTTCAGCTTTTTCTGTCTGACTTATTTTGCTTAGCATGATTATCTTAAGATCCATCCATGTTGTCGCAAACGGCAGTATTTCATCTTTTCCTATGGCTGAGCAGCATACCATTGTATATATGTACCACATCTTCCTTATCCAATCACCTATCAAAGGACACTTTGGTTGTTTCCGTGTCTTGGTCATTGTGAATAATGCTGCAATGAACATCGGGGCCAATTCGTACATTTTTAATGCAGGTTTTTTAGTGTTTTATACAAGATGTGCTAACAAAATAACATTCTATTGGCATATATAACTCTATTTAATGAGATATAGTATTACATATCTTGTGTTTTGTTGGTTTTGTCAGGTGAATGAACCGTGATTTCATCTAGGAGGTATACACAAGACTCTTTAGCTTTCCTTTTTTTTTAAATACTTTAATGTATAGTTTTAACCATACAATTATTTTTGTATCCATTGGAAAGAAAACCCTTGGGCTAAATTTTGCCATTGTCAACTTAGTTATATTGGATATTATGTTTTCCAAATTACCCTCTCTGTAAGGTTTAAGATTAGAGTTGGCCAACAGAAGAACTCACACGTGATTTGGAGGTGGACGGAAATAAAGGTCTACTTGCAGAAGTTCATGGGCCATCTAGAGTGATGTGCAGGCAAAGAAGTTACCAGTTGTCTCAGATTGCCCTCGTACTTCTCTGCCATACCTCCAGATCATCTTTGGGACTGATGACTCTGATGATTATCAGGGTCTCAGACCCTGCAGGAGATGCTTGCCTGTGGAGTCAGAGAGGTGGCAGCTGCACATAGGAAATGGTTTCCCAGATATTTTTCAATAAATATCCCTTTGCAGTACCATTTTGAATGCTGGATGTGGTTGGCTCCTCAGATTTCCCTGTAAGTTGCAATTGGTTCACTGATGGTAGAGCTTTGGTAGGAATAATTATTGATTCTTTCTCTGATCTTGTGACTTCCTCCTTTCATATCTTCATTTCCCAAGCTCTGCTCACATTTTGTAGAAGGGCTAAGCCATACAATAAATTCTCCACTCGCATAATACTCCTTGTATGTCTGCTTCCCTGAATGAATCCTGACTCATACAATTCAAACTAATACAATTTTCAATAAAACAGACTTTCGTTGGGCACCTATCTTGACCGAGGCACTGGCTTAAGCACTGATAATTCAAAAATTTTCAAGATTGCTAAGAGTAATTTAAATCCTGATTAACTAGTAACTACACTTTTAAATAGGTGAGTTAAATCTAAAATTCATTTCAGAATTTAAAGAGACTGATGATCCAAACTATTCAATGCTGATAAGTATAATAATGTTTCTTTGCTCCTAGCAACACCCCTAGCACTGAGTGTGCTTCCCGAGTCCACTGGGCTATAGCTTTGGGGAGTACAAAGAGTGGTGACCGTAAGTCTGAGCCTGCTTTTACTGGTAGAACAACTCTCACTATTTTATCTGCATCTGTTATGAAGAAAAATATATTACTGTAGATCTCTTAAACCCAGACCAGACATTTGAACTGTCATTTTCACCTCTGATTTCCATCAAGGTTCACAAAGCTTTTAAAGGCACTCAGTAATGTATCCTGTATATCAAGATCCACAAAAGGCGATGTTTCTGTTCTACAGGGGTGAAAGGCAGAGCGCTGGACTCTTTGTAGTCCACGACCAGGGAGTTCAAAAGCACCAACAAAGGACTTTTATGCAGCCAAGGACTTTTTTCTATAACTTTTATTCTGAGCAAAATGTATTCAGCCAAGAAAGAATGGGAAATAGTGGTCTTAAAATAATTTCTGCAGCAGAAACTGGATTTCAAATGATATAATGAACTAATGTGCAGTAAAGGGATGGACATAATTAGCTCAGACAAGGCATTTGATAGAGTTAGCAGAAAAATAATTGATCTACATTTATGTGATTCTTTAAAAAACTATATGGATGAATTAATAAAGTCTTTGATAGCTATAACCCAAAATACATAATAAATATTGGCATACCATCTTGTGATTTTTCAGACTTGATTAGAATTCAGGTATTTGTTCTCTTTATGAGCCAAGACTGTGTTCTTTTTCATAATGAAAATTTCCATTTTCCATTTAAATATGCAATTTTAGTACATATATCTTGTTTACCCATTGGTTATTTAGAACTTATAATTTCACAGAGATGTTGACAAAATTTACAGAATATAGACACGATGAAATTGTAACATGCATAATACATTAGAACAAAAAAAATTAGTCCAAGACTGAAAAAACATGTTTTCCAGTGCTGCCAAAAAAGTAGAAGTTATTCTTTGGATACTCAATTTACACACTTTGAGTCATTTATATAGCTGTGGTATAAAATTGTATTGACCTATCTATACTCTGAATTAAGAATGAACTTAATGGTTATGAAATTTTTATTTCTTTAGTACTAAGGTGAATCTCTTAGAGAGAACAGAATTCAATTGCCTAGGAAACCACACAGTTCACCATTATTGTCCATCTCAGGACATTCCTGAAGGCCCTTCATGTCCTGGTGGCATGGCCTGCAGCTTTGGACTACTATTCTTGCTTCAAATGAAATGCACTTTTTAACCCAATGACTTTAGAGCTATTAAATTATTGGTGTCACTGCTCTCAACACTGGCAGTTTTAAATTGTCTATGGCCAGGAGCTTTGCCACAATGTTGGTATCCATTTGATCTAGTGCCCTAAGTGTGCTTTCTTTGGGACTTCATGACCTCTCTCTCACAAACTCTATCTGATCTTAGGGTCCAGCTATTGTTCTGCTGTATGCCCCTGTCCTTAAATGTGACTATCTGCTGCCCTGAATTACAGAGTTGGAAAGAATAACCATCCATTCAAGTTTATTTTCTTCACAGGAATTTACCCTTTGCTGTCCTCAGCTTGGCCTAAGTGTATTGTTTTCAATTCTCCAAGTTATTAATCGAAGTCCTAATAATATAAAATGCTTACATAGTTTTTAAAAGGCACTCAGTGATGTATACTATATTAAGATATGTTTATTATCCACATTATCATCTTTAATAATAACAGTTATCACTATTATTACTTCAATTTTTAAAGCAGAACTATGGGCCAAGATTTGGTAATAGGGACCGAGTCATGTTGTACAACCCCTGAAACTGTATAGTGAACTCTATACAGCAGCCACAGAACTTGCTAGGCACTTTAAATACAATTCTTTATTTAATCTTGACAATAGCAATACATGATAATTGTTATTACTCTCATTTTATAGATGGTAGTACTTAGGCTCAGTAAAATTTAGTCATATGCTCAAAGTCATACAGCTAATAAGCTGTAAAATAAAACTTATTTCAGGCTTGACTCCAAATCCCATGCTTTTGTCATTATATTTTAACTTCGCTTTAATTTTTTAAAAAATCATATACAGTATATATTTACTAAGAGATAGAGCTATTGTCCTATGCCAAGTCTTTCTCGTAAATATTTCCTGTATTTCACGTGTTTTCTTAAATTATTAAATATTAAATAGAGGGGTAATAAGAGAACATAGCAATCTACTAAACTTTATACAAGACAAGAAGTAATTTGTATTTGTCTCTAAAAGCAATTTGTTTAGTCCTTTGGGAAGGACCAAACTAAGATTTGGGAAATGTTGGAGTTAGCTCTTTTATAATTTCACCATCATTGTTAGATGGGACTGTTTTCAAGATTATAGGCATACGGGCTGAACTAATCAGCAATTGATTACACTAGTCTTCTTAGTTATTCATTTTTAGCCTTCTAAAAATGGTAAAGAGCACATTCTATGGCCGTAGTTGACCCATTCATTCACTTGGCTATTCATAGAGATGAGGGACACAGTGTAAAAAAATATTTTTGAGCTTTTCAAATACTTTTTTAGAGGTTTACACAGTTTGTTAATAAAAAACTAATTTCACTTTAAAAAATTATTTTGAAGACCAATGTGCTAACTCAAAATGAAATAAAATTTAAAAGTCCATTTTAAATAGTCATTTGCAATGTACTCTGGCTACATAAGATATTATCATTAGGGGAAGATGGATGAAATGCGCAAGGTAATTGCATAAATTTTGCAACTCTTAATGAATCTTAAACTGTTAAAAAATAAAGTTATAAAATTATGAAAAAGTTACAAAAATCATTTTACTCATCATTTTAATTGTTTTTTTTTTTTTTTTTTAAATCAGGGACACAGTTCTGTCTTCACTAATGAAATGTAATTCATTAATCACAATACTATTAATTCTGTAATGGTGGTCACATTAACCCATATAGGAACTAATTCTAAAAAAGAGGAGGCTTTAGTGGCTAATTGTAGGAGAGGACTGAAAAAACAGAAAAAATATTTAAAAATATGTTCTGTATTGTCTGAATTTTGAATAAATTGTGAAATCATTTTTCCTGCTCAATAAATATTTATAGACATCTATATAGTAACATTAAAAAATTAGAAATATAATTTAAGTTTCAGTTAGAATGAAACCATGGGGCTTAAAGGCATTTCTTTATTTTCATCACGATCATCATCATCATCATCATCTTTGTCATTATTTGGCACCATTTTTGAATAAGGCACTGTTCATGGTATTAACAATTTATATTAGAGTCCCTTAGATTCTAGCTAGAACTAGCCATATTCAATAAAAATATTTAAGAATAATGGAAACAACTCAACTGACTGGTAAATCATTTAGTTGGTACCTATAGCATTTTAATTTAGAAACAAATCCACTGACGCTTGTATTTTAGTAGGAGAAAAAGAGTAGTTAAAATATAACTTAAAATAAATACATAGTTGCAAACTAATAATTATAAATGCGAAAGTACAAAGATATCTAAAACAAGAAATTTGAGTTCTGTTCTGAGCCCTGCCATTAACTAACAGTGAAACACTTCGAAAATTACATACTCTAATGGATCAATAATTTCTCACCTGAAAATCCTATTTTGTAAACATTTTTATTATATGCATATGTAAGCAGATTTATATCTACATCTATTTTAAAGAAACATCCAAATTACAATATAATTAATTATTTGGAAAAGACTAGAGTTAACATTCACTATTAAATAATTTTTCAGCATACTATCAAAAAAAGACATAAGACTTGATATGGATGCAATCCTAAAACCACGCTTTAAAGAAAAACATGTTTGTCAAAGCTTTGTCCCACTACGTTATATTTTCACTGTATTTTTAAGGTAAAAATGCAATTTTATTCTTGGGGCTAAGATAAATTGTGCTATTGATAGATTTTTAAAAATAAGATTTCTTTATGTTATTTTGAGGATTGTACTATATATATGCTTAGCCACATCTTAAGAAAATTTGCTTAAAATGAGATATACATAATTTTTTTCTGCTGGATTATGAGGTCACAACTAATATATATTAATTGCTTTTGGTGTATTATTTCTTACACAATTGTACTCTATGAAGGTGATTTTTATAACCCCTAATTTATAGGTGAAGAAACTGAGACTCGGTTGCTAACTTTTCTGCCCAAGATGTCAATTACTATGAGAGAGGATAAAATTTGAACCCAGGCAATTGGCCTCCAGAGTGTGCAAACTTGCCACCGGGCAACCCTGCCTACTTTAGCAAACATCTAAGCACAGCCTTAACTTTTGGATACTAACTAATGTAGACCTTCTCTTCACTTACTTGGTACTAAGTTTGGAAGACACTTTTTTGACAGTTGTAATGTGTTAAAATGTCCTGACCTGCCTTCCAGCATTTTAAAATCTTTGTCTTTTTCGTTAGTCTAAGAATGGGATTATCGTGGACTTGTTAAAATGGCAGGAAAACCTATAGGATTCTTTTAAAGAGCTGTGACCTAGTTTTACAAGTATGAGGTGTGCTGTTAAGGTTTAAGGTCAAGATAAGGGTTTCCTTGCCTTAAATTTGCAAATCTGTATTAATGAACCTCAATTATAGTCTTTGCTTGGTTGCTTCTTTCTATATACCAGAGCATGAAGGAGAATCTCAGTCCTGAAAAATTTTAAGTTTGAGGAGTCTCTTGTCATTTGGTTCAATTCCCTGCTTCATAACAGGGACATTTAACCAAGTTGAAATTCATCAATCCTAATAACTTGCTAGCGTAATTACAATTTCAAATGAAAATTAGAGTAAAATGTGCTAATAGAAAACATTGTTTCTTCAAAAGAGTTTTTTAAATTCTTTGAATACTGTTGAGTTCTAGGCAGTATTTACTGTAAATTCTCTATTTGAAGTATTAATTGCATAGAAAAAGAGGAAGTTAAGAGATTAATCTCTAAGAAACCCTTTCACTGTATTAATATCTTATATACAACTTTTTAAATATTTTAATGCAATGGTACCAAAGGGAGTAATGATGTTTGTAATTTTTCAGTGTTTTTAATAAATTCATTTTAAATGTATCTAAATGTTTATAAATTGTATTATTTCAAGAAAATAGATTTTTCTTAACATTTTTAGGATTGGGCATATAACAATTACAGTTAACTTCTTCTTAATCCTGGCTACATATTAGAATCACATGGAGGATTTAAAGGAAAAAAAATAATTCTGTGATCTCATTTTAGTCAAAATTAATCAGAATCTCTTGGATGAAACTCTGTCAATGTTATTGCTTAAATAAGCTTTCACTCTACTTCGGTAATTTTAGTTACTCATCCTTTCTTCTTTTTTCTTATTTACTGATCTCCAACTGCTTTCTATTTCTGTGAGAATATTTACAAGTTCTCATCAATGGTTTTTCCTTCTTTTTAAAACATGTTTTAATCTTCGCACATTTAAATACACTTATATCTCAATTATTTGATAAATTGAATTTGGATATTTTCTTAATGCCTTGATTCTTAGTTAAAATAAAATTTTCTTGCATTTGTACTTTTCCACAGTCTTTTAAATTATCCTATATTTAGCATGCATTTGTCTACCTTTGTGATTTAAGTATGAGCTCTTAGGTTCAATTTCCAATACATTTGTATATGCTTTTCTAATAGTATAACTTATTGAGGAGATTATCAACAACTACATGATAAGCTGAATTAAATTTGGAAATTTAATAATGTAGATAGCATGAAATATATGTGGAGAAAAATACACTACATCTTCCTTAGCAAGGCATATTTTGTTTTGTCTTTAATTTGGTTCACTTATTTCCTACTCATATTATCCTTTTGTTGAAACTTACTAGAACATGTCTGTTTTTGAAAAAAAATTTTATATATATCGAATTCCTCTCTTGTATCTCAAGACCCATCTCAAGTTTAACCTTCTCTATGAAGCTTTTCTTAATGTCATTCTTCCTTCTCCATTTTCAGAACTGACCTTTACGTGCTTCCACAGTACGTTGTACAAAATATTCATCATATTTATTTATTTATTTACTTACTTACTCACTTACTTACTTACTTATTTACTTATGTTTCTGCCTAAAGAATGTCTGCTGCTTGAGGGCAAGGATTATGCTTATTCATCTTAGTATATTGAGAACCTTGAACCTGGTTGTCATGAAAAAAAATTATTTGATTAAAAAGATGAGAGATTCTGTGGCAAACAGCCTATTTATACTGTTGATTTTCAATTTCATAACTGTATTAGCAAGTTGACTCAGTAGCAAATAAGACTTTTAATTTGAGGACACTGTGTAGAATTTCTAATTATACTGTCAATTTTCATTACTTTTATAGGTCTTTGCTTTTCTGAAAGATGGTTTTGGGAATGGGAAAATGTATATCGTTCCAACCATAATACAAATAAGTAATCATTAGAAACTTGGCTTCATAAGGGAAACCTATATGCATATGAAATAAATTATATGTTTCAAAGGGTGACATCCCTCTTACAACTTTTTTTTTTTTTTGCCTTTATCTGATATTTTGTTGATGGTAATAAGTTAAGCCCTCGATTCAAAATTACATTTCTCGTCTCAAGTATTCCTTTCTATCTCGGTGCTAAGCACAAATTTAATGAGTTCTAAGGCGTATTTTACTTCAGAAACTTTGTAAAATATCTGCTACTTATTAAATATAAATGCCACCTACCTTTTCTTTAGTGATTTATTTGTATCGAACTAAAACACAATGCTTTTGCTTTATATGTGTTATTTGAAAAAGAAACTGCCTATTAATAGCTAACTCTACTTATAGGATTGGTATAAATAAATAATTAATTCTTAAATATAACCTTTTAAGTTAAACTACAATTTTTTTGTCACTATTTTTTTCTTACCTGTTTGTGATGTTCTTCAAAATCATTATGAAAGGAGTCTTAGAAACAAAACTGAACTGCAAACTGTCTTTCAAAGCTTCACAAATTCATCATTGTATTTCGTCTTGTGCTGTTATGTAAAATTTGCCCTACCATTTTGCTCAGCAAGATGGCAATTATTAACAATATATTTCTCTAAACTGTTGCCGCAAAGCTATTATTCACACAGGGTTACAACCGAGTTAATTTTGGGAGAGAGCTGTTCAAAGAGGCCCAAAGCTGTGGCGCTCATGAACACCGCCTTTTCTCTTATTCCTAATTAGTGTGAAATGGTTCCAAACAGGAGTCAGCCCCTCGGAAGTCTGTGTAACACAAAGCCAGGCTCGTTAACTGACGCAAGGAACAGTTTTGTTTTGCTGAATAAACAACTGCGTCATAAAGCCTTTTCAAAAGGAATACAATCTGATTTACCACGCTCCTTAAATGTTGAATGTTGTTTATATGCCTCGCAGTCTTTTTATTAAAATTTAAAAGGCCTATTATTATGACTCAATATAGATGATGATATGTTTGCAGTGTTCCATGCAGTAGGACTGTAGACTTTCTTAGTAAGACATTTTCCCTTCCCTTTCTATTTTATAAATGATCTTTTATCTTTTGTTTTATTTGTTTTGAATGCATGACTACCCTTCTAATATCACATTATCCCATTAAAACAATTTTGCTATCAATAATTACAATATTGTAAGAAAATACATTTATAACTTTTTCTACAAAATTTAGTTTATGTTGTATTACAGATGGCTGTTTTCTTGCAATATAAATCATCAATCCATGTTTCTAGTAATTTGTATTGTAGAGGTGTTTAAAATAGTTTAAATATAGTTCACAACTGGAGATCTTCTGACATTTGCATAAGATAAGTCAATTGGACAATTGCATCTGATTGAGAATATATCTCAGATTTCCCGTTTGGTATTCAGAAAAATCCAGAGAACTGACTATATATTATTACACAAATCACACAAATCTTGGTCTTGAGTTTGCCCTGATTACTCAGTAATAATGTATAAAATTATGCTAAATTTCTGTTTCTTTGGGGGAAACTTAAATATGTCTTACATTTTCTGCATCTTTTCAAAATATCTGAATATTTTAAGTTAACAGAGTAGGTGATCCATAAATGTTTTTTAAATTAATTTATGAATGAATATCAACAATATTGTTCTCTGCATGCAAAGTAATAAGAAAATCTAAATTGTCTTAAATGAATGCCTTTAATATATACTTACACAAAGTATTTCTTATATTATTATATTATGCTTAATGCTTAACCATGGATGTCATTCATTATTGTACTTTTAGATACAAAGCTATTTCAGTCAGATCAGAGAATACTTGAGAGATTATGAAATCATAATGCCTCATTGCCATATAAAAATATAAGCATTCAGAGACCAATGAGCAGGTTCGATAGTTTTTTCCTCTTCTAATTTAAATTACATCATCCTAAAGAGACTAAATGTTGCTTAAAGAGCAGAGTATCAAGAACACAACCTATTTTTTTACCTTTCATGCGGATATTTCCCACAGCAAAATCTCAATTTCTACAGTGTCCTGTTTTTTCTGCCCCTGAAATCTAAGTGAATTCAGCATTCCACTCAGGAATTTATAGAAGAATTTCCTTTTATTAAAATATGTCAAGCTGAAGATGAGTAAATGAATTTTAAAGTCAACATGAATTAAGAATATTAATGTAAGTTGAAACTACTAAAGAGAGAGCATTCTTCCCAGATCTTATGTTTTTATTTGTTTGACACTTCTCATCTCTACTTATTTCAGGTAAATAACCCACCTTCTAGCCTAACCAACTCTGCCTTCATTTAAACAAGGTGAGTTGAATTTGCAGAATTAGTTCTTTTATATTTTGCATTCATGAAAATATACACACTTTTTCCAGATAAGACTTCTGTCTCTCTTTCTCTCTCTCTCTCTCTCTTTTCTTGGTTTTTGTTTTTGTTTTTAGTTTTCTGCCCCCTTGTGGATTTTTATTATTGCTTCATTTCTAAAATCAGTATGTGAGGGGGGATCGTCTTTATCTAGAGTGTCTTTTTGAAACACATAAAGTGGAGAAAATTAAGAATAAGTGAAGATTGCAGCTAAATAACCACACAAAAGAACTAAAGTTATCCTTTTCACCTTCTGATTTTGTCTTTCAGCAGTATTTTAAAAGCTTAGTCTTGGCACTGCATGATTAATATGTGGAATAGCCTTTTTTTTTTTTTTTTTACCACCACAAATAGAACACAGATTTTTGCAAGATATCAATTTACTAAAGCTGAAATTATATGTCGATGTACTATAATCTGGTGGTAATCTGGACAAAAAATTGAGAACAAATAATTTGTTCCTTCCTTTACAGCATTGGGGTACACCTGTAGTTCACTTTCTAGTAATGTGAAAGTGTTAATTTATTTAAATTCTACATTAAGAGGGCAATGCTGGGTGAAAGTCAAGCACTACATATCTTTAACATTGTCACAGTGGTGGGGTCATAGATGAAAGAGATGCAGTGAGAATTCACCACCTAATGCTCTTCCCTGTACCATAGGATTCCCTTACCTGTAGTTAGCCTAATTAAACTGGATAGGGGACTGTTCTTAATTGGTTCCCTGCTCTATTAAGTAATGCAGATTTTTTTTCCTAGTTGTATAAGATATCTTTTCTCTTTGTCATACTCTGTATACTTGGAAATTATGCATTTCTGTATTTCCGTGCTTTCCTTTATTCACTTCCTTTGAAATTATGAATATTTTCATTGGTTATTTATCACATTAAATAATGCTACAGAATCATACAATTTAGATTAAATCGATGTGAGTAAAGAACGTTGTTTAGATTATTAAACTTCTAGATTGTTTTCTTGTCGGCTTTTAAAATTTGCAATGGTGCTAACAGACCTTTAATATTTATTGAGTTGACTAAATTGAGTCATGCATCATGCTGAACATTATCTCATCCATGTCCTTGATTAAACGATTATTTGTGGTGGCAGGTAGTGTGATTCCCTTTTTTTCCCTGAGACATCTGAGACCCACTGAAATGAGACATATGATATTTTAACCTGGGATTATACAACTCCATGCAATTCATTTACATCATGTTGTTTAAATGTAACACATTATTAAAATATCTTTCCTACAATGGTCAAGCCAGAGATCCATGCTGAATCACAAAACAGTTTCTAATGAAAACAACCATCACAAAAACTTCAAATCAATAATTTTTCAATTTTATTACACTTAAAAAATCATGCATTTTCACTCCATCCTTTTTATATGCTGTTGTTTTGGTTTTCTTGTTTTTATCAGAAACTAATTGTTTTGTTGATTTCATATTTATTTGTTTTGCTTTTGTTTCTTTGTTTATTTTTAGTAGCCCAGAAATTCTTTATGCTCTGGCTTATAACCAAATAGTCTGGTAATTTATTCTTCAATATTTTTCTTCCCTCCACTTCCCTCCTTACCGCCTTCTCTCCCTCCTGTTGTCCCCTCCCTTCCTCCTGCCTTCTTTCTTTCTTTCCTATTACCAGAAAACCAGTAGTGATGACTCAATCCAATCTCCCATTTCAGGTCTTGAGCTGGTTTTTATCGGGACTGAGATTAGAACCCAAATCTTCTGCTTTTGAGGCAAGTGCTCAATCTACTTAGACTGTTTTGTTTTGTTTTTTTGTTCACTTTGCTTTGCTTTGGTCATTGCAAATTGAATTGTTCTGTTTTATTTACTTTTTATAGTACAGAGATTACTTTAAAGAAATCAATTTGCATAGTGCTGACAGTTGTAAACCATAAATTATCCTTTCATATAAATTCAAGTTTCCTAGCCTCTCAGACTTCAAAGAGATTACTGTTTTAATATCATAATGTGGCTTAAAAATATGTTGAGAGGCAACTCTATGTGTTACAGGAGTCAAAATTAAGCAAGTAATGTTTATCAACTATTTCTCTCTTACCTTTACCGACCGGCGAAAATTTGTTCTCATTGGTGGGGTCCATTTGTTCTCAAATGCTCTGATATTTTGTCATTATGGAACATTTTCATTTGGACTGCAAAGCAAATGGAAATTTAAGATTGTATCAATAAACATCTGTCTGCCAATATTTAAAAGATCAACATCGTATCTGCATGAATCACTGTCTTCTTTGGTAATTATCCAAAGGGTCAAAATCCATAAATGGTGTGATACATAGTACTGTTGCCTGGCTTAGGTGACTATGATGCTGGTGCTAGAATGCTGCAGTAGAAAAAGTAAATTTAGGATTCAAGTCACTTTCCATATTTCTTCAGTAACAAAAAAAATTAGAAAAGGTAACTTCAGAGCAATTTTCTAATATATTGGTAGTGTAATAATATTGTGTATTATTACAAATGGCTACCACTACAAATAGAAAAGCAACACCTTGACTTGTATTTGAGCAAAAGAAGAGCGTCAAATCTTGTATTGTAATACTAACACTTAAAATTTAGGAAAAGACGGCAAACAAAACTAATTTGCCTTTGTTGCACTTTATTTGAAAAAATCATATTTTTAAAAGTCTATTCTATGGCTTCAAATTTTAAGTCATCAGCCAGATATGCTCTCACTTACAAAAGATATGCAAAACACCTTTGACAATCAAGAGGCTCAATATACTTGGCTTATCAAGGCCTAATGGTTTCAAATATGTGATATTCTGCATAAATTGAATATTCACAAAAGCTCCTTTTCAGTGAGTTTGAATTTCAATTCATTTATATCCATATTATAGTTTATTTTTTATTGTTCATAATTATAAAAAAAACTTCATTGACATAATTTCTTTTTTTTCTCAAAGTATTATTGCTTAAAATATAGAAATTTATTTCCCTAAAAACGGTCACGCAAGTAATTAGAAGTGGATCTAGGATTTTAATCCCTGCAGTCTGACCCTTTAACCGCTCTACATGCTGCTCATTCAAGCTGATTGCTTGCCTGTTATGTCCTTTGATTTACTCATGTGGCAACAAGTATACTGTGGATACACAAACAAGAATCTGTTTATCTTGAAAATTCTATTCATTTTAAAGTTTTAGGTGCCAAAACAGAAACGTGACTGAATTGTTTTACGCCATTGAGTTGATTATGGTTAGACTACTTTCATGTGTTTCTGAGGTCAGAATGAAAAATAACATTTCACTTTTCAATTGACAAAAAAGGAAAAGACAAAGCTTCCAAAAAAATAATTAATGAACAAATTTAAGAATATGGAACAATACTTAGCAATGTGATTAAAAATACTCTAATAATTGCAACCAATATTTGAGTATTTATGTGCCAGGCATTGTGTTAAGTGTTTTATCAATTCATATTAACTTTTTACAATTCTATGAAGTAAATAAATTACTATACTGTTTCCATATAAGGAAATTGTATTTCAGAATGTAAATATGCTATGATCTGAATATTTGTGTCCCCTCAAAATTCATATGTTGATATCCTAAAGCCCAATGTGATGATATTGAAGGTGGAGCCTTTGGGAGATAATTATGTCATGAAGGTGGAACCCTCAGGAATAAGATTAGTGCTCTCAGAAAAAAGACCTCACAAAGCTCCCTTGACCTTTCCACCAAGTGAGGACACAGAAATAAGGTGCTGGCTATAAACTAGGAAGAGGGTTCTCACCAAAATGTGGCCATGCTAGTGTCCGGATCTTGGACTTCCCAGCTTCCAGAATTGTGAAATAAATTTATGTTGTTTATAAGTTACCCAGTCTGTAGTATTTTGTTATAGCAGCCTGAACAAACTAAGGCAGGTATCTCTTTAAATATCCATTACTAAGTAAGTTGCTGAGATGGAATTTGAATTAGTCAATAGGTTTCAGAGCTTATTTGATTAACCACCATGCTCTCCTCGTAGAAAGGCATAAAAGTATCTTTTATTCTACTAAAATGTACATGTGTATGTATATTAAATGAGTTATTTACTAATGTTACTTTTAACACTATTTGTAGATAAGAAAACTTATGAATGGAAAGATTAACTTGCTCAATCTAATCTAAGCAGCTTGTAAAAAGAAAGAAAACTGAAAGTTATGCTCCCTACCAATCCGAGTCCTTCTCATTTTAAATCTACTAAATACTTAAAACATTAATTTAGTACGTATTATATCCCAAGAACTGTGTTGAACCAATCCTTTAAAGTCTGTCAGAGAGATTTTATCATTGTTAGATGAACCAGACGCAATTATTACCTTTTTGGAGTCTTGGCTTTCCAGAGAGTTGTCAAATTTTTACAGTTCTATAATTTTACCCTAACAATTACTTTAGCGACCTAAATAGAAGTACTTATTTGATCAATCAAATACTTCATAAATAAATATATATTTTATTTCACATGACTTTTGTTTCATAAAATAAATACCAGTTTTCAATGAAATACAATAAATAATTTCTGTTTAAAAAAAATTGCTAAAAGTAAATTGTAAAGTTGGATCAAATAAAGAATGTACTTCATTTTCAGGATGACATGTTCCCTGTTCCTTCTAATAAAGATAACATAAAAAATGTAGGTAGAATATAAAATTTAAAACAAAAATCACCTAAGAAATTAAAAAAATAAAACTCTGCTTTATTAGGACAACGTGCTTGTGATGCGTGTGTGATTTGATTACATTAAAAAATTCTACTTATGTGTAAACATAGATTTATTCTTGATAACTTGATGTCAAATCAACTCAAAGCCTAGAACTAAATAAGTAAAAATTACCAGGAACTAAATAAGCAAAACTTAGTATCATTTTAGGAAGCCATCTAAATGGTTAATTGCCAATTATAATTTTTTTTTTCGGTATTAGATGCTTTAAGACCATTTATAGATAATGGAACAACATTTTTATTTGATGTTGTTTGCTTGATTTTTTGTTTTTGGCATGGGCAAGACTCTCAGACTTCCAAATAAGATGTTAACTAAAGCCAATTTTCCAGAAGAAAATATAGAAAGGGAAAGAATATAACTTCTGAGTAATAAATGTATTAAGTATGGAATGTGGCTTCAGATAAAAATTTGAAGACATTCCAGGATATTCACCCAGGTCAATATTTCTAGACCTTCTATTTTCTACCCAGAGGAAATATGTTTTATTAGTTTCTGGTTGACCAGTCGTCTGATTTCACTTTGTGTTGTCTAGAGGACTATTTGGGCTGGGATTCTTCTAGGTAAGTAGGATGGTGCTATAGAAACTTTGTTCTGGATGAAAGAGATCAAGATAATTTGCCACGAAGTAGTTTGTTGATGTGACAAAGAAGAAAAAAATGAATCAATTGCATCTCATAACCTAATTTTATAATGCAAATGTCACATTTTAGAGTACAGTGGATATAACTAATTGCTTATGGCACAGGAAAAGTTATTGCAAGAGATTTGGAAGACAGGAAAATTGTTATTATACATTTTGTTCAATAGTAAGCACATGTTCAACTGTTTTTTTTTAATTATATGAAAGTAAAATTTGCCAAACAGATTTACAAAAAATGGCATATTTTCTAAAAGTTTTTTTTTTACACAGTAATATAAGGTAAAATCATTTTATGTGCTTGGTCTCTAGTGTCCCTTTTACCCTTCCTCCTCTTGAGAATTCTTTTTCTCCCTTTACTTTAATTTACAAGTTTGCTGTGTGTGCAGTCCTCAAAAAATGTGAAATGGAGCAAGAGGACGTAACAGGGAGAAGAGATCTAATAGCTAAACAGGTGCGCACAGAAAATAAATAAAAATGAGAAATCAGGCCCCTTAGGTGCTATAAAAGAAGCATTTGCTGAATAACTAATTTGGTAGCCCTTATGCCCTATGAATTATTGTTCTGATTTATCCAATCACACTAACAAACTCAATGCTCTAATTATTCTGTATGTAACATGAGAAGAAAGCAATTTCTAACTAGCCAATTATTAAAGGAAAGAAGTGATCGTTTTTCTTTGTTTTTGGTTATTTTGTTTTAGTTTCTGGCTATAATGGAGGACATATTCATGTTTAAAGAACACCTGAATTATGTCATATTTTTTAATGATGTCATATGATTAAATGTAATATGACAACTGCTTACATGTTAACTGATTATTTTTATATAATAATAATCTACATATTCTTCTCCACTTTATTCATTTACTAAAGATTTATTGAACATCTACTATGTGTATCCCTACCTGCTATATGCCAATTTATACTGGGACGACATCCATTGGAAATTTTTACAATATTTTATACCAGTCATTCTACAGAATATATTCTCCAAGTAATATCTTCCATCTCGGTCTAGTATCCTATTCTATCATTTTAGTATTCACTTTCTAAACACATGAACCATGTATAGTTAAACAAGTTAAATTTACATGTAGTTTTGTTTCACAGTTACAGTCAAGTTTTGTGTTAAGTGTATTCTATCTTTTAATCACCACGAAATCCCATTATGTACTGTTATGTACTATTATTATCCCCATATTAGAAATGATGAAATGGAAATTTGATTAAGTAACTTGCCTAACATCACACCACTAGTATATGCATTTGAAATAAGATAGCTGTAATTCAGAGAGCAATCTGTTAACCACTATTCTATGTATTATCTGGATACCAAGTTTACTAAAGATTTTTTTATATATAAACAAATAAAATCTAGTATTTACACAGGCTTTTTAATTTTCATTTTATCTCATTACCTGATTTTTTTGTCTTTTTAATTTTCTAGAGAAAAGGGGTAGAATAAAGTAATTTTCCAAAATTTTTCCTTTAAATGTGACATTTATGTAATCCATTTTCTGTGGATTTCCTAAGAAAGTAATTGCTATAGATGACTAAACTTAAAACCAAATGAGCTACATACCAAATGAACTTCAAGATATTTATTTATCTATTTAATTATATTGCCTTTTGTATTCCTTTAAATAATTTAGCCTCACATCTTTACTACATAATTTTTTCTTTTCTTTTCTTTTTTTCTTTTTCTTTTTCTTTACTGTTCCTTCTCATTTATATTAGGGACGTTCCTCCATTTTCCTTTTATCCTACTTATCTGGCAAAACTTTATCTCAAAAAGAATCTCCCAGTCCACTTTCCCGAAACTCAAATAAAACAGCTTAAAATTACCTGCAGGAGTCTCAAAACAGGCTTATTAATTACAACATAAATTCTTAATCACCAATCTCAAATGATGGTCACATTAGCATTAATTCTACTATTGTTCTGGTCAACTCACATTCACATCTTCCCCAACAATTTTAAATCTCTATTTTCTTTAAACCTCTGGCTGCTCTTTCCTCATTCATACTTTTAAAGGTCTTTTTAAAAGAACTCACATGATTAGGCCCAAGAACTCACATGATTAGGTCAGGCCCAAGATAATTTCTCCTTTATCGACTTCAAAGTCAATTGATTAAAGACCTTACTTAGATCTGCAAAATACTTCACCTTTGCCAAATAACTAAACCCAATAATGGGAGTTAATCTTATTATATTCATAAATTTCACTCCCCAGTGTGTGTACATAAGCGAGTGAGGACTTTGGAGGCCGTCTATAATTGCCAAGTAATACCCAGACAAATTCTGACCATCTTCATTCTATTCTTTAATGCTGAAAAAATCTTCTCAAACTCAACTTTGATCATGTTGTTCCCTAAATTAAACTCTATTTTTGCTTTCCATTGTTTTAGATATTAAAAAAGTAAGTAAACTTTTTATAGGGATTACAGTACTAGTATGGTCTGGCCCTATCTACCTCTCTGGCTATATCTTTTATTAGATTCTCTTCACTTTCTATATTTCAACCAAAATGACTTTCTTGGTTACTTTATTTATCATGTTCCGTCTCACCACAGAGATTTTGCATACCCTGATGTCTCTGCCTGGACGTGTCTTCTGTCTCTTTTCATTCAGTTATTCTGACTCATTCTCCAGATCTCACATAAAGTATCACTTCCTCAGGTTAAACTTCTCCTTCTATAGGCATTCTTTGTACTATGTACCTTTTCATAGCACTTTTCAAAGCTGAAATTTCTCTGTGTTGTGAAGTGAATATTTCTGTTTCCTCTACTAAGCAATAATTAATGATGTTTACCTTTAATATAGTATATATGGAAGTATTATGAAAGTGGTGGCATTTGCAAATTGTCATTTCCATGGTTCAGATTTTGAACAATTTAGAACAAATTGTTTAATCTTTTATAGTCATGAGGAGAAAATCATTTGAAGGCATATGAAAACATTTGAAGAAAAGATGTTTTAATTGTAGGTTTTTAAAAAAGAATTATACTCTGATGTGCTGTGAAGATTTGAGAGGCATCTTAGTATTAAAAGTCGGAGATGTAATTAAATCTAATTGAACAGATAATAGCAAAATGTAAAGCTGTAGAAACTGACACAGACCAATACAAATCTGTTTTAGTTTTAAAAAGTAATTAACCACGTTAATTTTACTCTTAATCTGATTAACTCTTCTTTATGAAACTGCATATGTACTTTCCCAAGCTAAAATTAGAATATTGATTTGAATAGGAGAAGAAATGGATAGCGGAAAGAAATTCTGCCAAATCTAATGTCTACCAAACAGATAATGTCTACCAAACAGATATTTATAGAGATATATTTTTGACTGCCTATGACTGATCCCTTCATTCACCATATTTTGCAGATTGAATTTCCTTATCTCTTAAGTTTTCAGATTCAGTGTTCTAAGAAGCAAATTCAAGACTCACCTCTGCAACCAAGCATTCTGAAAGATATAACCCTGAGTACTTTCTGCTCTCCAAGCTGTCAAACTGCCAAAGCAGTAGAGGAAGCACTCTCAACAGTCACTCATATTATTTATTTTAGAAAAGCATTTCGCTAATTATAAGCTAAGGTGTTTATTTATATTAGTAGATGTGCCGAGTGATATGATTTCTTGGGGAATAAATAATATTTCTGAAACAAAGAACTATCTCCCAAACAAAATTGTTCTTAGGACACATATTAAAAATTAGAAGCCTATTATTAAATACATACACATTGAGAATTGTTATATCTTCTTGATGAATTGATTCTTTATCATTATGTAATATTTTTCTTTATCCCTAAATTACTTGCTTTGATGTCAACATTCTGTAATATCAATATAACCACTCCAACTTTCATTTGATTAGAATTTTCATGATATATCTTCTTTCCTTTTACTTTTAACCTATCCACGTTTTATATTTAAAGTAGGCTTATTAGAGACATACATGGATGAGTCTATTTATCAAATATATCAGTCTTTGCCTTTTAATTGGAGTATTTAGATCATGTGTATTCAATGCAATTACTGACATGGTTGAAGTTAAAGCTACCACTTTGCTAGTAGTTCTCTACTTGTCTGATTTTTTTTGTTCCCTTTTTCTTATCTTTTACTTTTGGGTTACTTGAACATTTTTAAATAATTCCATGATTTACTTATTAGTTATACCTCTTTTTAATTTTTTAGTGGGCACTTAAAGGTTTGCAATAAACATCTTTAACTTGTCGAGGTCAATCTTAAATAATACTCTTAAATACCAATCACATGGAATACAAGAACCTTATAATAGTATACTTTACTTCTCTCTCATTCTTTGCTATTAATGTCAGATTTTATTCCTACATTTTATAAAGCAAACAATATATTTTTATTTTGCTTTAGAGACATTTATTATCTTTATATAAATTAAAAACAATTAACAAAATCATATATTAATGCTTATTTCATAAATTCTGACAGTTTCACTTCTTGTTTAGATCAAAATTTCCAGCTGGTTTCATACTCCTGCTTGCAGAATTTTTTCTAATATTTCGTGTAGTGGTTATATGCTGGCAATGAATTTTCTCAGCTTTTGTTTGTCTGTAAAAGTCTTTATGTAACCTTCATTTTTATTTTACACAAAGAAGTTTACACATAATAAAAAGATGTCTGCAATGAAAGGAAATATATACAATATATATCCTGAAGGAGAGCAAACCAATATGAGAAATTCATGCAAAGATATATGTAAAACTCATGTTTTTTGAAAAGTTTTAATATTCTTATGCTTAGAAGTCTATTATCAAATAAACATTTTGTATACTTTTGTATAAGGTTTGAAATCAACAAATATGTCCTATTCTTTTGAGATTATAATATCTGAAAATATTTTATCTCAGAAAATAAAATGGCAAAAGTATTTAATAACACATTTAATACATCTTCAAATATCACAGAATCATAAATAGTTGTATAAGATCAGAACAACCCATTCTTCTGACATGCTTTTTAGTTACTTAGGGTACTCATCAACTACCTCCACAATCTCTGTTAAATACTTTCTCGGAAATGCAATTTATAATCTGAGGAAGGCCAGTTCAAATCATAACTTTATTACAGTGAGCCATGTTTGCTCTCTATAGTTTCAAGCTGTACGCCTCCCTTTTGCCCTCTGCAATGGTGTGCTAGAGCTGGTCTTGATGTGCTTGGGAAAAACAATTGTGTGCCTCTCTTCTCAGCTCTGCATTCAATAACTTCGTATTGGTGGCTTGACATCAGCTATGGTGGAAATATTTTCATTTCAAAAATCAGCAAACACTGCAAACCAGGACCGTTTCTCCTTCAAAAAACCAGTTTACCAGCATATCACTGCCTCTGGAGTAATATAACAAATTAAATTTCATCTTCCAAGAAGATCACTAAAATATTTGAGAAGAGTTACTGTCTCCTTCCACCACCACTCCTCTGCTACCTTTCCATCTCTTCTTTTCTAGGCTAAACATTCATGTTTTCTTAATTGCTTCTTCTATATTTATTGTTTTGCATATTCTCGTCATCTTGGTCTCACTCCCAGGGAAAAACAATAAAACAAAACTTTAATTAACTTAACTCTACTAAAATGTGATAGCCAAAACAGTTGGATGTTTTCTAGATGTCCCTGGTAGATGGTACCATCATAGTATTATCCTTATTTTTTTACTTTTATAAAATCAAAATTACTTGAGTTTTAGAGACAGCCATTTATATCATTAATTCATATTTAATTTTGAGTCTTAGCTTCCTGAATAATATGAAAAATTCACTGTATTTAGAACACACATTTAGTCCACCATTTGGCAAACCATTTTCTGTAAAAGACCACATAATAATTATTGTAGACTTTAGCCATGTGTTTCCTGTTGCAACTATGCAACAATGTTGTTGTAGCATTAAAAAACAGAGATAATATGTAAATGAATAAGCAAGGTTATAGTCTAATAAAACTTTATTTATAAAAACAGGTGGTAGTCAGATTTGACCTAAGGGTCATAGTTTGCCCAACTTGTCCATCATAGTTGACAGTGCAACACTATTTGTCTTAAGGGCTCCAACGTACAAATTGCTCTTAGATTAAGTGCTCTTAATTTGTGTTCTATAAACTACAGACAAATTTCAGTAGGTATACAAACTCTGAAAATTCTACCTAAAATGTTTTGGCCATGTATATTTTTTGGGAAAAAGGATAAGTAAATAAAATCAGATACTCAAAGTAGTTTATAAACCACTTCTCACCACTACCACCTAAAAGAAGTATAAGGATCTCTGCCTTGGATAGATGTAATAATGCCAGAGTAGTTAGGATGCTCAAGCTAGTGGAAAAATAGTTAGGAAGAATTAGCAAAAATAGGGCTAAAGTAGCAAAGACATACACAGAATAAACTAGTCATCAAAAAACCTATATTCAAATAAATATAATCAGTAATATATATATATATATATACATATACATATATATATACATATACATATATATGTATGTATATGTATATATATATATATACACATATATACAAAATTCTGGATTATTGTGAACTAATTTGATGTTATACCAGCCTAGAAGGAATAAAATAGGTCAATTCATTCGATAGCAAATATTTATTAAGAGCTGGTTATAAATCAGGATCCACTCTTTGATAGAGAATTAGGGAAAAAGTACCCAGAGGATCAAAGATACAAGAGCTAGAACAACAAATGATTTACTGATTACTCGTTACGCACACGTCTTTTTGTTACACCCATATATTTTTATATAAATCATAATTTAGACAAATGTATCATAAATTTGATAAAGGCTGTGCACTATGGGAAAGCAGGTGCAAAACTATATAAATACTAAAATAAATCACAAAAGAAGTTATTATGTGCACTGTGTATATATATATACACCTATCTATGTATGTAGATATATAATCACCAAAGATATTTCTATGAAATTTCAAGTGTAGGCATACACTTAACATTGGTGAATGTAAGGACACATACAATAGCAAGGGCTTTAATTTAAAAAAAGTTTTTCAAGTTAGCCTTATGCAATGAAGTATGATTCATTCTTTAAGACTTCAAAGTTAATGTTTAAAAAAAATAATTTTATTCCCAATAAATTTTCCACTCTGCAGTTGGTGACAGTTACTCAATGTTCTATGATATTTTACACTGAAGATTTAATGTTGTTATGAAAATATCATTTCTCTGATATCTGCTTAGAGAAATAAAATCACTATATCAATAAAATTATGTTTTTTTAATTAATTTTTTTCTTTGTTAAAATCTAGCATAAAATTAGAGTTTCTACCTTAGGCTGACACTGAGTAGGGTTTTTATTTTTATTCATCAAATATCTATAGAAACAGATGGCAAGATAAATTACAAAATATTCCTCCAGATTTGGGATAATTCAAAAGTTTGTGTGGTTATAAATGTAAAATATCCACAAATACTTTTACATACAGACCTAACAAAATACAAATGGTTATAACTAAGGCTAAGTCAAGTAGCCAAACATACTTAATCATATTGTGATCTAAGTATAGCGAACATTTAGAATGGCTAAACTAATGTAATTTGTTCATTTCTATTCATCTGTAGTATGACTATTAAAAGTGCTGGATTTCCTTTTAAAGTAACTCAATTTCCATATTTGGGCAAAGAAATGTTGAATATATATGCACACCAAAAAGTTCTTTATCCGACCTAGTAATCTCCAAAACAGCACTGGTAAATAAAAATTATAGCCTAATTGTAGGTGTTTTATATATATTTTAGGAGAATGGGGAGTATAGAAGTACTGCAGACACAAATATTTGCTATATATGAACACACACTCTCCCAGTGACTGGGAGGAAAGTTTTAATTCCCACCACATAATGGTCCATTTGCCTCGAGTGTTTCAGAATGGTTCAATAATCACTAGCCATGTGTGTAGTTTGTTGAATTATTTAAGCTTATTTCCAGGGGGAAAAAAAGACAGGGAGGAAGGCAACTGATTCAATGCAAATGAAAAGCTTTTGAAGCTCCCTATGGTGAAGATGTGATTACAGTCAGACAGTTAATAACGTAGACTTAGAAAAATCTGAAGGTTTTAAAACTGTCTGGCCAGTCAGTAAATGAGGTTTTTCCACACTATCGACCAACTGCCATGCGCTGTAATGGTTTCGGATCTGTTTGGAGTTGGAGTGGACCCACAAATGAAGCAAGAATACCACCCCCTGTACTTTCGATGATTAAGAAAAGTAGTTTGTAAACCTCAACGGTTTTCCTTTGGATTTGGGATTGAGTCTTTAGCGCATACAGTTTAAGAGCCACACACAATGAATTCTGCTCTCCGAAAACAGGAAGATAGAACTTCAATTGTAGATTTGTGAAGTACCTATATCATGAGATGTGGTCTCTTCTCTTAAAATGACCACTACCTCTCCACCCATGGACATTCAATGCATGCTGTATAACTGAGGAAATCACTGCCAGCCAAATTTCCGGGCAGCAGTATTCTTTCTGATTATTAGATCAAATTGAAATAGAAATATAGAGACCTAAGATTTTATTTTAGCTTCTATTCAAAACCTATTTAACACATCTGTAGAAAACATATTTTTACTTTGTAAAATGTTCATTTGACAACCATGGGGTACATCATTCTCCAGGGCTACAAATCTCTCTGAATAGGTGATAGATCATTTTGTGAGTTTCATAAAGATTTTTTTCATAATTAGACGAGTGCTATATGTTTGAATTCAGGGTGTCTTTGAGCCATTTATACAGTGGTTATAAAGAAGTTTGAACTTGCTTTGAAGAAATTAAAATAATGTCAAGTATTTTACTGAGTTGAGTAAAGATGACCACAAAATTTGCTCTGAGGTCTGTGGATTCAATTATTTTACTAGACTCAAAATCCAGTTTAAGTGACCTGCTTTTCTAAAATTGTATGTGTTGTTTATTTTATTGCTGTTAATGAGGATGAGAGAAGAAATCATTTTAAAATATTTTAGGTTATAAGAAGTTTTGATGCTCTTCCATATAATTTCCTTATTAGAATTATCTTAGTTATTAAAACTAAGGAGTTTGTCCTCAGAGCCAATGGCAGCCTGTTAAAATACAGGTGCAATAACCTTATTTTTGAGGTGTGAGTGTGTGTATGTGTGTGTGTGTGTGTGTGTATTTCTTTCATTAAACAACAACAACAACAACAACAAACAAAGGTAGAGGAAAAAAAATATTAACATTTTGAATTATCTTAGGGAATCTTGTAACTTCCAGAGCTAAGCACTGAATTTTCTTCTGTATTATCAAAGGTGTAAGATTTAGGTAGTTTTATATTCATCCCCAGAAAAAATTTATTATTCACTTTTAAACATGTAAAATTACAAAAATCATGCAAAAAAAAAATCCTTAAAGTATAAGATGACCAAATGCAGTATCTCTGAATATTCTTCCTCATGCTCCCCAGCCACATTAATTAACATTTAGAAAATTATCTTGGAAAAAATCCACTTCTTTAAAAATATTTAGTTGTAGCTCTATTACTGATAGAGATTACACCTTAAATTTAATTAGCAGTTTTGTCTATGCTGCACAACAAGCATGAAATCTCCCAGTTCCTTCTTGTATGAAGATTTTTTTTTTGTCAAATGAGATATGAAAACAGTCACTTTTCTTATAATCGTGTTTTTGCTTTTCCCCTTACAGATAAAGACTTGTAAAGAAAAATATGAAATACTAATGTATTATCATTGGGAGCTATATGAAGCTTAACAGAATTAAATATTTAATTTTTTTTATATTTTCTTGAGAATCCATACAAGGAAACATTTGTGTGTTGTTATTTGAGTAAATTTCCACATAATAATAATTATAGCAAAGAGAGAAAGCATTCTTTTATTGCACAGCACAGCTGAAAATAAAATTTTGCCTTCACAATATTTGGTGAATTCTACTCTCTATTTTAACATTTTATTTCAATCTATAAAATTTTATATCAAGATTCAGACATTTAATACGCATTAAGAGCTCAAATTGTTCAATTTGGCATAGCTACTTTTCAGTTTGGAAACTGCCACATAAATAGACCTTCCTCTTCCAAGATTATCAATACTTGATCTATATATACACAAGTAAAATGAAAAAAAAATGGATCATTTATAAAATTATACACTCACATTCTGCTCCAAAGTAATAAAATATTCTAAAGCAAACAGGCAATAGCACCCACTCCCATGATTGAAAAATTACACTTTCTATACAAATCAGAGGTTTACATTAACAATAGTCAATTGGATAAAAATATATTTCTTTACATGACTGTAAAGACCAACATTAGAATCTGTGTAAAAGGTCAAGGATTTAGCTTTGGAAAACCATGAATGCAAACTTTTAATGTAAAATCATAATGTTGTAATTAGCAGAGTATCTTCTTCTATTTTATATATGCTTAAATAAATTAGACAGATGCGATTATTACTCAGGAAACAAAAATGTAGAGCATACAAACATCAGAGTCTAGCATCATCGTATTGTTTCCTGAAACATGTGAATCAGCAAATTGGCTACATTTAAAAGGAAACCACTGTTTTCAAAATTTTACCCGGGTAGATATGAATATAACAAAATGAAAGTGCTTAAAAATAATATGAGCTAAAAGTGATTGAACTACATATATGAAGTATATAACACAGAGTGTTTTCTTCTGTATATGAGATTTTGGCACAAATACACATGTTTTTCAAAGTTAATATGTGGCCTTTTTGAAATACTGGCTGAATAATTTCCATAAATAATATTAGCTTCTATGTTTCTACTATATTAGATATAAGAATAAAACTTTAAAATTAGGTAAAGCAAATATAAGTAGTAGCAAAAAAAGAAAATATAAGAAACTTCAGTATAATTCATACGAACTATATATTGAAAGGAAAAAACTATATAATCTTATTATTTTATATTTCATATATGAGCAAAAGCTTCTTCCTACTTAAATTAGTTCAATATTTTTTCAATGACTGCACTTTAATATATTGTATAAGAAGAATTCAACTCAAAATAGCACAACTGTTTTTTTTTGCTTCTACCATTTTCCCAGTAAAAGAAATGAATAAGAACAACTTGATTGCAAAATATCCTGTAATTTGACAATGAATAAGATTTGCACTACTTCCTCTAGCTTTTGAAGCTGCAGTTCCCTAGTAGACGACGAAATGGACTGCTGACGATTATCAGCTTCAGGACATCCAGAAATTGCACGTGGTTAAAAAACAAAACAAAACCTATGTCTCCTTCACTCAGCACCGTATTGGTGCGAGAGCTGAAGTGGGGAGGGGAGAGATGAGGATTTTAATTGATTCTTAAAATCCAGAGAGTTGAAAAGGTCAGAATGCAGAGTAATCAAAAATGTACAAGCCAAACCCTAAACCGGTGAAAGAAATAAACCTGGATAATGCTAGTGAAAGTTTTTTTTTTCTTTTTTTCTTTTTCCTTTTTTTTTACCGGGTGATAAAGAAGTTTCTATATTTAAGAATATTAAGCTATTCAGAAGCATACATACTTAGAGTATGACAATGAATTATTTGCCTTATTC
The DNA here is from genome assembly GCF_000151845.1 of Pteropus vampyrus. Classification (NCBI taxonomy): domain Eukaryota; kingdom Metazoa; phylum Chordata; class Mammalia; order Chiroptera; family Pteropodidae; genus Pteropus; species Pteropus vampyrus. The sequence goes on along the minus strand of NW_011888967.1, from coordinate 352,852 downwards.
GTTTGGGAAAGTCCTTATCAGTAACAGGTGTGACTTAACTGCATTGCATTAAAAGTCTCGATTGTTCATTAATAAAAAAAGGAAGAAGCTAGAATGATAAATCAACAGGGACTCCTAGGGAGTTTTATATTAGGCAGTAATTAAATAATAGTTCATGTTGCTTTCTTTCACTGGGAATTACACTCTTTTCACCTCTTCTCTGTTAAAGCAGAGACATCCATTACGACGAGTAGCTACAACACTTGTCAGATGCAATCAGCTCCAAACAACTGAAGGCCAACTGACGTGTACTCTCTTAAAGCAGAGTTTCTTCCCCCCACCCCCAAGCCCACTGTCCTTTCACGTGCATGAAACAGTCAAAAGGGATCACATCACCTAATGAAGAAAAACAGAAGCATATGGTAGAAAGGAGTCTCAGCAGGAGATGGCTGAAATGCCAAGGCTTGCACATAAACAAAATATATGCAAAATGTGTGTTCATAGAAGCTGTCAGCCACAGCTTCAGGAAATAATAAGCCTGCAAAAGAAGATAGAGTTTTACTGTGACCACATTTACCTAGAAGTCTGTATTTTTAGTTTAATTTTTTATTACTCTATAAAGTGGTTCACCAGAGCAGGCTAGTCCCAGATAGTTAATTATGCATAAGCAGTTGCAAAGTTCGATTTTGCTGTATAATATTGAGCCACATATTCTTCACAGTATATTTTGTTCATACCTACTGCAGACTTCCACATGACAGCTGAATTGCAAACTGTAAGTGACTTCATCGCTGCCTTCCTTTTTGCATCCCATCACTATGCAAGGGTGAATGTTGAACTAAGTTCAACATTCACCTTGCCTTTGTAACTGAAATGTAAGTGCTCATCTTTCCGGAGGTGTATTAATTAATATTTTACGTGGGCATTGCGCACATTCTCCCTTATTGTTTCTTTCAAATTTGCTTCTGTGCAAAGTTAACGGTCTTAATCAAAAGTCTTTCTTCCCGTAATGGGTCTGATCGCGGGAATGCAGCTGTCCTGCTGCACTGAATCTTTATCAATTGCCAGTGAAAAATGCACATTATCCTCCCTTTTGATTTGCCAGCTTTTATGTCAGGACAACCCTAGTGTTATCACTGTGTATAATCAGTTTGACTGGAACCTTCAAACTTGTGTGTCCCTTTGCTGTGAACATTTGAATATTCTGTGATGAGAACCGGGGGATTTGTAAGGACAAAACTCAAAGACAGAACTTTGTGATTTCTAAAATATGACTCCAAGCATTTCATGTATCAATGTTGACAACAGACAAAACAATTTATTGCTCTAAAAAACAAAAGTGATATGGGTTCTCTGTGGACCATAACAGTAATAAAAATTATCTTCAAGTTGAGTTTTAAGTTTGAATTGCATAAATAATCAACCTTATTCAACTTAAATATTTTAAAATATTTTGTATTCATATGAGAGAGAACGATGTCTTTTAAAATTATATTTTTAATACATTTTCTTACCTTTTGCCATCATTCTCAATGGCATCTAAGAAAGAAAATATATATTTATTTACTCATTTATTTATTTTGAGGATAGTAATATTAAAATAGGCCATATGCTTTTAATTCTTAAAAAGAACCCTTTGTTGAAAGTTGCCTAGAAATAAGGGATTGTCTTTGCAATTTAGCATCAATCTAAAACTAAGGATGCAATTGGTTATGCAACAAAAATAGGTGTAAGAAAGTTTGGCTTCCTCATTGCTCCAAATGTTTCATACCTATTTATTTTTCTAATTGCTTCACTGTGAAAATATAAATAAATAGATGATACTTGTGAGGAATTTTCTTTTGGAAGTGATATGAAGGCACTTTGCTAGGAATTAACATAGTCAGAATATTAGAGCTTCTGTATCAACCTTAACTTAGAGCTAGAAAAGAATCTAATAGAATACCTTCCTGTCAGATAGTCTTATTGTTGATAGTACCATGTGGGTAAAATGTCTTCTTGGATCAATTTTAAAATGTTTGTTTCTCTTTTTCTCTCTCATCACTTCATCCTAAAACTTCCACTTTAAGTACTTGAAGATATCAGAAAACACACAACTTGGGAATTTGCATCTTCATGAAACATGCACTCCTAAATTAGGATCAACTGGACCAAAATGAAGGCAGACTTCAAACAGGTGGCAATTCATTGAAGGCTATTCAGAAACAACTGATAGAACCTCAACTCCTCCTCCAAGAAAAGTGGGCTATGCCTTACCACACTTCTCTGTGGACAAATATGGAGACTTAGATTTTTCTTAGAATCATTTTTTCTTTGGCTAAGATTCTTAAGGTGGATCGAAGACATCTCTGCTTGGCCCAGAATTGTCCCAAATGTCCTTCTGGCTACTTCATTACAGGCAACAGGAGAGCCAGAAAGAGCAACTTCAGGCAAAATGTTGACTCTTCATGGTGTGCCTTTGATTCCAGTGTGAAAGCTGCTCTCAGCATTCTGCTACATCCCTGATTCATCTCTTAATGCTGGGTGTGTTAGCACAAGCTTGGCCCTGAAGTTTTTTTTTTTTTTTTTTTCCCTCCTGAAGAACAGCCTTTCAGACACTTCTGGTAATTTGGTTTTAAAATGTGGAATAAAGAGGCTAGGTCGGTAGTGCCGGGGGAAAAGCTGTACTATGCAATTGCTAGAATAATTCAAAATAGGAAAAAAGTACAAATTTGCCCACATACTGTGGTCATTATGTATTCTAGTTTAAAAGAGCTTACCAGTCAAATATTTTGCATGAGGGAATAAATATTTCTGAGCAGTTTCTAGAATAATTTTTAACTCTTGCTTATTTTTCTCCCGTAACCCTTTGAAAAAGTCTTCATGCACAAAAAAAGCAGACATTTAATAATATCTTAACATAATAAAAAGCAAATAAGACTATCACTTACATGTTCACAAATATATTCGATTTACTAAATTTTTATTATTAAATAGCTCTTGGATAGAGCATTTTAAGATTCTTCTCAATTACCACGATCATGTGTAATTTGTAACAAATAATTTAATTTATCCTTTACTAAACAAAATGACTGAAGAAATTGACAAGTTTTTCATAAAGAAAAACACATATAGCAGTAAGAATTTTGAATTAATATTGAATAGTTGAAGATTCTTTCATAAACCTAAAGTTCTTCCTTTTTAATTATAATTAAAGTTATTTAGAAACATGGTGTTATATAATTTTTTAAATGTTAAATATATATTGAAAACAAAAAAAGCATGATTTTTAAGAAGTGAATTATTTGAATGTAAACTTACATTTTTAACTTTATCATAGGTAATGTGAATGTAAATTAAACTCATCTTGTTTCTTATATTACTAGGATTGTACTATATCCTATGGAATTTGAAAACACTGAATATTTTCATATCTTATTTGATCTCATGAAAATGAAAAGACTGCTAATATCCTACTAGAGGCAAGTAGCAGAATCCAGCTGAACATATTCACAAATTCCACAAAATTAAGGACTTTGCTATTGGTCAAGATATGATGTCGCATATTCAGCTCTAGGCAGAAATGCTTTCTCTTCTCAAAACGATATTTCATTGAAGGCAACGCTTAACATGGTGTTCCAGAGCTTTAGAGCACACTTAAGAACATACCAAGACACACTGGATCTGCGAATGGAAACTTGTTCAAATGGAACAAACATAACTCTTTAAATTTTCTACTTCTTGTTTGCTTTACTTTTAATGTCTGTTATAAGTGTAATACAAAAAAAAAAAAGCTAGGCATATGTAAATAGAAAAGTTGGACAATGAAACTGAGAGATCAGCTAAACTGAGTAAATTAGAAATTGAACAAGTACATTGATGATTCTTGCTGGATTGCTGAAGTACCTCAGGTAATACTGATTTGACTTTGCGAACATTTAGACCTTTCTTTGTTTGATTTTTTTTAAAAACAAGACAAAAAATAAAGACACTAAAAGCTCTCCTTTGCTTTCTTTAGTCCCTTTGATATTTCTACGTGTTCATCAAGCTTGCTGTTATATGTTCATTTTAGTAACATCCAGTGTACCCTGCTGCTACATAATAATGTATTTATTTAATTCTTAAAAATTTGTGTAAAGACTTAACTATCTAAATTATGAAAATATACAATTCAAATGAACCTCTGGATTAGATTCCAATAAGCTAACGTAATAAAAATAGCGATATATCTTTATCTTGTAAGAAAATGTCTGAACACAAAAACAGAATAAAAAACTTTATATTTGATTGGTAGAGTCATTCGATAAATTTTTATATGGAGGTGCCGAGGCTGTATAATGTGTTTTATACTTAAAACATTAAATGTGTCTTAAGTATAAAAACAAAAACTATGTGATATTGGAAACAATGTAAGACGTGGTATTTTACTTTGCATTATAACAGGAGTGTCAAAACATTTGGGGCTTCATTTATTTTTAAACTTAGGTGTTTTAACAGTGACATATTTGCAAAGCTCTAAATATTAGCTCCTAAAGTTTATGCTTTTTATATACTCTAACAGCATATATTATTTGACTAGTTGACAGATATTTCAATTAAGAGAGCCTTTAAGTTAAAGATTGTTTTGATAGAGTATCCCCAGAAATTCACAGTTTGGCACTATCTTTCAAAAAGCTTGGCATGTTGCTTTCAAAACAGATAAACAAAATAATCCACCTTATCAATAACAATAATGTGGTAATGATAATGACAATAATAATAAATGGGTTTAGTACAATTAATTTTTTATATAGATTGTGGTTCACACCCTCTACTCTTTTCCTTTGACAGGTAAATGGTTGAAGACAGAAGACTTATTATAGATTTTACATTCAGCCCATGAGGATTTTGACTGATTCCATTGAGCAGGCTCAGGTCAGCTAAGTCCTTCCCTTCAAAGCATCATGGGTGTCTCCGAGCATCATTGCAAGCTTGTCCTGGCAGTAAGCCAGGCTTCAAAAGCCTTTCACTGCAGTCACTGACTCACTAATGGGCAACTGCAGGCTTTCTGATTTTCCTTTCGTTTCATGTGTTCATTTGACATAAATTTAATTAAACCAAATCTGGTGTTAAAGCAAGACGAGATAAAAGTGATATGTCTCAAATTAAAGAACTGTGAAAGATACAGGAAACAGAACTATGCTTTAAAAAAAAAAATCCGTTTCTATAAAATATTGTCAATTTCTGTAAGCTTACTACTTAAAGTCAGCCAAAAAAAAAAAAAAAAAGGTACCACTATGCATTATTAAGAATAATGTGTATCCAGGGTTAGATGAAGGTCTTGGCCCCATATTCTCTGTAGTAAAACCTTTCATACAATTCTTATATTTTCTTTCATTCTCACACTTCAGGTAGTCACCTCTTCACAGGATATAAGACAAGTCTGCCCTTCTTCTGGCTACATAGCTATAGTTGTTAGACAGCTCAAAAGCATACAACAGCAGAAACATGAAAAGATCACATATTAAATATAAAAAAATCATCATTTTTCAAAGGTCTCTTTTGGTTTTTACTTAAGGCTAAAGAGAAGATTGAGAAAGTGAAAAAGATCATGTTGCTTAAAAAGCTTCATTTAATTGCTTTGAATATTACTTTAGGAAACATCCAAGTTTATCCTTTTAAAAATCACTTTTTCCCCATTAAAAGAAATCTCAGATTAGAAATACACCATGTGAATTAAAAGCAATTTTGAAATCTTCCTCAAGAATGCTCAGACTGATTCTCTTCCTGCAGCTGAAATGCTGCCACTTCCTAAGACCACACTGTAAGTCTTGATAAAAAATTATTACTCTGAGCAAATACACACAAACTAGCAAATGATTGCAGTGTCCTGTGGATAAGAATCAGGAAAAAAAATATTGAGCTGGTAAGTTGTGTGATAGAAGGTAGATTTCCTTGGAGCAAGAGTCTGTGGCATGTGGTCCCTCAGCCTTTCTTGCATTCCAACTTTTGATGGCTGACTTCTTTCACTGCCAACAGAACTCAAATGTCTCATCCATACTCTCCTGACTTGATTACTTTCTGTAGAACCTACTAGGAATTTGATCAAGATTTAAGATCATCAAATCTCTCTATAACCTCTTTCATTTAAGAGTTGAAATAGTGAAGGGTCAAGAAGGTTAAGTGACTTGTCCAAAGTCACTTAGCCAGTTATTAGCAGAGATGAGACAAAACCCACATTTTCTGATTCCCAGATGAATGTTTTGTTTTAGTTTTTGTTTGCTAGTACTTTGAGTACTTTGTTACAATAGGTCTTTTGGAATCTTTAAAATAAACTCTTCTTCATATTTTCATGTGTTTGTCATGTCCCTGACCTAAGAGAAAATATTTTTAATGGTACAGGTAGAATTAAATCTATTTAAGATTCTCAAGAGCCTCACCTAATTGTTCTTCCTTTAGTACTCACTTAATCAATGTTATTCATTGGTCACTCCTTTGGTTTTGGATTTTACAATGAGACCACTTTTAGACTACGATTTATGTAAAGTAAACATTACTCATGAATGCCATTCAAATCTTTAATATAATCACAGAACAAAGCCTACATTTCATTAGCAACCAAGGAGAGTAATGGCCTTCATCACAATGCACATTTATTTAGTTCTTAAGAAATTTCACTTTAAATATTTCTCTGAATCAATATTGTCATTGAAATGGAAGAGATAGAGATTGTTACATTCCCCCTTAGACATAAAGCCTGTTTTTTAAAATTCTTTTTGATTTTTTAAAGGTATAGACCAAATTTGCTTACTGAGCTATTATATACTTTTTATATACTTATCTATATGTGTGTGCATATATATGTATATTTATTTATCAAAATTTATCAATCTATATACACATTTCTAACATAGACTCTAGTTTTAATAAAGACTGTTTTGAAATGCTTAATGAGACCTTGACAAAGTCCACGATGATTGACTGTGTTAATATGGTTTTATCAGTGTCTGTTTAACATACTGCATTAATTCAACATATAATCATTAAATGAGTACTACATGCAGTTCACTGCATACAGACAGCAAAATGGAGTACTAGCCACAGACTGCTTAGTAATCACTCTACCTAACAAAATGTCATACCTTTCTTATGGTATATGTTATAGTTTTAAGTAACTTTACAATGTTAAACTTGACATATTATTCAAATTTTTGCAATTTTGCAATTCTGGAATCCATTAAATATTTTGTTTTCATAAAGGCTGAACTCCTGGTGACAGACATGAACACAGAAGTTCTGTAAGACACCAGATAACTTAACAATGCTAGGTAATTGAGTTGATTTATCAGAACGTAATTGAGAGTGTTTATGAATCTCACTATACTGAATATTTGATACTTAAAAATTTTTTTGAAAAATCACAAATAAATTTCAAATCATTAGTATTAACCATAAGTCGTAGAAATAAAGTATCATTATCTTCTAATTACTACACAATAGTCCTCAAAAAATTTCTCTTCCTTAATTTATTTCAAACCTGTGTAATCAAACATCTTTATGAAAAAAGCAGAATATTTTTAAAATATCATACAAGATTTCTGTATATTTAAAGGGTTATATTTCTGTTTCCAAAATTATTTTAAACAACATAGAATGGATATCTTTCAAATATCTAATAAGTGAATATTTGGGAGTTCAATTTTTAAACTCTTTATATTATTAATAACAAAAATTAAAACAGCACTAAAATGTTCTTAGCACAACATTTAGAAAAGCAGGTAAAATGTAACTTTGCATAGGAAATAAACATATGTATCCTTGTTATAGGACAAAATCTTTGAAAAGCAGAATGACTCCTAAGATGCAGGAGATTCTGTGTGTCATATGAAGCTTTTTATTTATTTATTTTTTTTAGGATTCTCAACAGTGATAAAAGACTTCTAACTAATTAGTATCAAAGATTTCTTTGGGTAAGTATGAAAAACCCTCAGTCCACCATTTCTTAACAGTGTTAAAGAGCAAATTGCTTATAAATACTGACAGTGTGAAAAAAAGTTTAGAAAAACTAGTAAGAATTTCAAAAATAATCTATAGAAATCAATTTTAAAAATGCCCTCTGATATTTAATCTCATTACATGACATTACATTGCCAATACTTATTAGCATTAGAGTTAATGTCTTAGAAACCATTATTAGGCAACTAGCTCTTGAAAATGATTGAAATAGGCTGATTCTTCTCAGAGGCTTTTCTTCTTCTGTTAAGAATTTAGATAATATGTAAGGCTTGGTGTCTTACATCCTAAACTTCCTCAGAGTGAAAATATGGTGCAGAATAGTCCAGTACCAAATATGAAGAGACAAGTAATTTTTTTTTAAAGCAACCAACGTTGGTAACATCTGGATGAATGGATGTCTTTATAAATCTATGGCACCTTCACCCTGGCATCTTATTTGGCATCATATCAGGTGGGGTCAGACTTTCACACATAGTTTCTTCTGGGTTGCATGGCACAATTCCTCCTCCTCTTCCTCTTTATTTTGAGAAAACCAGAGTAAGAATGAGAAGAGTTCATGTCTACCATGTTATTAATCAAATATATTTCGTTTGGCTTATTTCCTCTCTTTTGATTGACCAAGAACTTTGGCAAGGAATAGCTTTATCGTGAAATTCTATTGATCTGTCTGTGTCATAGACTAAAGAAGAAAACCTTGGTGGAAATACGAAAACAATACTAGAGTCTAAATGCCATAGAGCAGGAGTTAGCAAACTCCTTTAGTAAAGTCCAGACAGTTAATATTTCAGATTTTGCAGCCCATACAGTCTTGGTTATAATTACACAGCTCTGCTGTCTGAGTACTGATGCAGTCTTTTATAAAATTTTTGATATTTTGTTTATCATGAATTGTTTGGATTAACTTTTAAAATAGTGCATTAAGACATTATCTATCTTTATTACTGAGTTTCCAGGAACCCCCTTAAATTCTGTGCCTAAGGTAAGGGCCTCAACTGTCTGTGTAGCTCAAAAGCAGCCATAGACAATAGATAAATAAATCAGCATGGCTGTATTCTAACAAAATTTTATTTGTCAAAACTGAAACTTGAATTTCATTTAATGTTCATATGCCATAAAATATCATTTCTTCTTTAGATTTTCATCCATTTAAAACTATAAAAATCATTCTTAGATTGCTGATTGTACAAAAACAGGCAGCTGAATGAATTTGGCTTTTAGGTCAAAGTTTTCCAACTCCTCTTTTAAGAAATTCAGATTTGTCCTGTGTTTTAATCTACACTACTCTGCAAAAGTCACATCGATGTTAAGAAGGCTATAATAGTTTTCTTAGGAGAATGAAATTATGGGTAACTGTTTCCTCCGTAATGTGGTTTTGTTGCTTTCATAAGTAAAACTATTCAATATATAAATGAACAGCTTATTTTTATAACTTGAAAACATATCTATATTGGTTTGCATCAGAATCTCAGAATTGTGTGAGTTCACTTTTGATTGATTTGCACTGAGCAGTTCTTCTTAACATGAAGTTGCAAACCAACTAGTGCTTAGTCCATAGGTCAAATTGTTTATGATTTATGGACAAGAGTAAGCATACCACAGGCACTCAGACTCTTAATTCATTGTCATTAAATGATAATTTATAAACACATGTTTGTAAATGTAGATATAGCAGACACATCTAGTGTTTAAACATTCAAATCACAGTCAAATTTAAAATGAAGTTTTCCTTAAAGAGTGACAAAAAGCGATTAATACTCTAGTGTTAGTAATTTTACATGGCAATCAAATAGCTTATGGGGCTATTTAATTAACCACACAATCTCTAACAACTTTCCCTATACAAAAATATATTTCATCCTGCAAACTGCTTATTTCCCAGCAAGAGCTTGCTTCACAAACTGCAACATTAGCTTCATAAGGGCATATAAAGTTATGCACTGGCTTAAGTGATGTTGTAAATAAATAAAACACAAAAGACACTGTGTATCTGGCTGCAGAAGTGAACTACCACCAGATTATAGCCCAGTTGGCACAAAGATAATGCTTTAGAGGAATTCAAGTCTGAAACAGCTTCAATGATACCATTTAAGCTTGAGGTATATTGGCAGAACAAGGATATGATTAAACTAAAATTGGCGTAAGCCACCTATTACTCATACCCTCTTTCTACTGCATTCACACTCCAATTAACAAACTGTATATGATACACACATATATATTTATAGTTTATATTTTTCCTGTGTTGGCAATGAAACTTAAAATTACTTTCTGTAAGCTGTGAGAATCTTCCATTTGAATGTATTTGATAAGATAATCTTGGCCTCAGAAGTTTATGGGGTGCATAGGTTTTTCCTGTTTATCATAGAAAAGAGTTACATTGTACCCATTACCTCTATACAATTACCATTTCCCACTGCTCTCGTTATGTGGGATAATGATCATCCACATCCTTGGCATAATAACTAACACTTAGAAGAAAGCTCTGAGCCAAAAACTTTGCAGGCACTACTATCATTTGCAATATAAAGAGAGGTATGCCGATATACAGTTAAGAAATTCATCCAAGGTTACAGTCAGTATCTACTCTGCCGAAGTATCAATCTAGCTCTTTCAAAATCAAAGGCTATGCTTTCTTAAAGATCAAGTTTACTGCAGTATAATTTACATCTATTAAAAGACACAGTTCTATGAGTTTTGACAAACATGCTAAGTGTGTAACCACAACCATCATCAACATATAAAATATTTTCATCACCCTAAAATATTCCTTCGTTACTCTTTATAATCAATCTTCCTCTCCCCTCAGATCTTGGTATCCACTGATCTGATTTCTGTCCCTATGTTTGTGTTTGCTAAAATGTCATGAAAGTGGAATCATATAGTATTGTGGCTTTGTGCGTGGACTTCTTTCACTTAGCATAAAACTTTAAGATTCATCTTCATTTTTCATGTTAATTTCTTTTTATTGATTGATTAATTGATGAGCAACATTCCACTTTATAGAGGTACTTCAATTTGTTTATTCTTTCACTAGTAATGAATATTAGGGTTGTGTCCAGTTTTTAAGAATTATGAATAAAGTCATTAGAGTCATTTGTGTACAGATATTTGTATGGACACATATTTTTATTTCTCTCGCATAAATGTGTAGAAGTCAGATTCCTGAGTCGTAAATAAGTTTGTTTTTTATGTTTTATTTTTATTAGAAACTGCCAGACTGTTTTCTAAAGTGACTATATTATTTTGCATTCCCATAGGCAATGTATGAGAGTTCCAGTAGCTCTGCATCCTCATCAGCCATTTTAACAGATGTGTAGTAGAATCTCATTGTTGTAATTTGTATTTTCCTAATGAATAATGAATGGCATTGAGGATCCTTTCATATACTTGTTTTGTTATTTGGCTCTTGCTTTTGATGACATATCAAATCTTTTGGCTCTTTTAAAAATTAGGTTGTTTTCTTATTATTGTGGTTTTAAAAATATATTCTGGGGACAAGTATTATATCAACTATATGTTTCACAAATATTTTCTCCCTGTCTGTATTTTTTTAACACCTTTCAAAGGGCATTTTAGTTTAACAGCAAGATTGAGAGGCAGGTACTGAGATTTCCCATATACCCCTATCTCACATATGCATAGCCTCCCTTATTATGAACATTTCTCACCAAAGGGCACATTTGTTACAACTGATGAACCTACACTGACACATCATAAACAAAGTCCATAGTTTACTGTATGATTCACTCTCGATGTTAAACATTCTATGGGTTTGGACAAATGTATAATGACAACTATCCATTATTGTAGGATCATACAGAGTATTTTCATTGACCTAAAAATCTTCTGTGCTCCACTTATTCATCTCTCCCAACAAACCCTGATAATCACTCATCTTTTTACTCCTTCCATAGTTTTGCCTTTTCCAGAATGTCATATAGTTGGAATCATATAGTACATTGCCTTATTGGACTAGCTTCTTTCACTTAGTAATATTAATCTAAGGTTCTTCCATGTCTTTTAATGGCTTGATAGCTCATTTACATTATTGCTGAGTAATATTCCATTATCTGGATGTACCGCAGTTTATTCATTCACCTACTAAAGGATATCTTCGTTGCTTCCAAGTTTTGCTAATTATGAATAAAGCTTCTATAAATATTTGTGCACAGCTTTTTGTGCTGATATAAGTTTTCAAATCTTTGGGCAAATATTAAGGAGCGCAACTGCTGGATTGTATGGTAAGAGTACGTTAGTTCTGTACGAAACTGTCAAATTATTCTGCAAAGTGGCTGTACAATAGTGTATTCAACAGCAGTGGATTAGAATTCCTGTTGCTCCACATCCTTGCCAGTATTTGGTGTTGCTAGTGTCTTGGATTTTAGCCATACAGGTGCGGTTTATTTTTAACGTGTTTTAAAGCTAGTGTCTTTAAGAAGAGTACAAGTTTTTGATTTTGATGAGATCTCATTTATCACTTTTTTTAAATGATTTATGCATTTTCTGTCCTAGGAAATTTGCCCAAGGTTACAGAGTTTCTTTTATGTTTTCTCCTAGAAGTTTATAGTTTTAGCTTTTAAATTTATGGCTGATCCATTTTGAGTCAACTTTGGTGTATGATTCAAGGTATAGATAGAGGTTCATTTTTTTTTTTTTTTTTTGCAATTGAAAAGACTATCTTTCCCCTCTTGACTTACTTTTAAAACTTTGTCAAAAAAATAATGACCTGTATATTTGTAGATCTAATCTGATTATTTATCTGATACTTTGATCTCTATGTCTATTCTTATGCCAGTACATACTGACTTAATTATTATAGCTTTATTGTGAGTCCTAAAATCAACTACTATAGTTATTTAACTTTGTTCTTCTTTTTCGTTTTCTCTTAAACAGTGCTTTATAACAGAACTTTATACTAATATACTCTAAATGTTCTAATTTATTCTAAAACCTTGCTATGCTATATGTTTAAATGTTTATTACTTTGAGATTTATTAATCTCCCTTACTCGTACCACTAAAAAGAAAGTTTAAATCTTCAAAGAATGAGATTCCTTATTGAGTAAGTAACATTCTTCTATAATGATACAAAAATTCAAGACTTTGGCTAAAGGATTCACATGTTGAATATTATTATAATTAATGCTGATTGCCACCATTTAAATTATTTTGACTCACTAATTGGTCTTGATGCATAGTTTGAATTGCCTCACCTTTATATATTATACTTTTTTTTTTTTTTTGCCTTTCAGGAGAGTTATGGGCTTTCTCACACATTTCTTTAGCTGATATTTAAGAAAAGAGAGAGGGATAGATTGATTTATATTGAGAATGTTGGAAAACAGATATTTTATTGCTCCTCCTAAATTAAGATACATAACACACATTATCATAATTTTAAGTGTCCAAGTATACATAGTAGCTTGCAAAATCATTTAAAAAAATCTTACTTCTCCTTAATTGAAGCCGACTTATATATTCAGTACAGTACGGCCATATCTCCTTTCTTATTTATGAATTCACAATTTTTCCAATCTAGTGCTAGATGACCTATCATTTTCTGCTTTGCTTTCCAGAGGCGCCACTGAAATAAAAATATAATAGTCTATAAATGAATAGAATCATAACAGTGAAGAGAGCCAGGGGGTGTAATTGGATAAAAGTCAAAAATTAAATATTTAAATAAATTTCTACATGACAGAAAGTAGCTAGGAACACATGAATGAATAAAATGAGCTGAAAAGCCTCTGCCCAGACAACTTCAGAGACCTGGTGATCAGTCAGCCAGTTAGCACCAGAGTGAGGCACAATGAGGACCAAAAGTGAGTAACGGAATAACAAGGGATTGACTAAAGATTTGAATAAGTGCCCTAATTAGCACCAATCCCTTCCTAACCTCATCTGCAGAGAGATATTTTAGCTATTAACCTCAGGCCAAATTAAATAATAAATGCTGGGAAAATAAATTTAAAAGTGAAACGATGTGAAAAAATATATACAATCACTCTTCTCTAAAAGTATTGAACAAATTGTTTAAACAAATCATAGATTTTTAGTCTGAATATTGGCGCCACAGAATCAAACCCTCTTCATTCTGGATTTGTTATTACTTTTGGCTGTAAGAAAAAAAAAAAAAGACACTCTCAAGCTTAGGTAAAAGAGACATTTATGGTTGAGATCATGGGCTGGGCTAGAACTGAAGAGTCACCAGGTATTTGCAGTCATTTTAGGGACTGGCAGCTTGATTTTTCCCTTATCAGTGCTATAGAGTCCTCTTTATGGTTCTTCTACTTCCACTTTTCTGTTTGCTCATTCTCTCCTCTCAATTGGTTGGTTGACTTCACTGGTTCACAGACTTTTCTTCCACAGAACTTCAGTTTGTTCTTAATTCCTCTTGCCCGAACTCTACCCCTTATCACCTTTTCCCTATTTGTCCTTTCTATTTGTTTCCATGATGCAGACTGCATATAGTTCTTGGTGACAGAATTCCAGATGTAAAAGCGAAGTCATCTTGGACCACATCACAAGGAGATTATAAGAATCTCCCAGTATCTGATGTCCAAGGGATCACATTTAGTATTAGATGTGGCTAAGGGATCACAGCTATAAACTATGTGGCCCCTCAAAAGGGAGTAATTATGGTATAAAAATCATGAAATCCCCAGCATATTTCATTTTTGCCAGTTATATATTTCCTTAATTACCATTCTTATGCAAATTGATACATAGTCACTTTAAATTTACTTATATTGATATGTACATGTGAATCAACAATTTCCTTAATCCTGAATCTTTTAATGACTCTCCCTTCTCTTATTCCTCTTTTCTGATATTTACTCCAGCTGGAGATGCATGGTACATCCTTTCTTAATCTTATATTGTGATATTTTTCTTTTCCGGTTTTAATTTTCTGACTGATCATATACTGGGAAATTTTCATTATATTTGTACGTAGATTATTATTTCTTTTGGCCTATCACTTTACTAATTCCATCATTTGGTAGAAGATAGATGCAAACTGTTATTTCTAAAAACACTATTTTTCTCTTTCTTCAAATACAAATATAGTAACAGTACATAACTGTAGTTCTCTTATATTTTTAATTTACAAACATTTTTTTCTCCATCTTTATTGAGTTATAATTGAAAAATAAAATTGTATATATTTAAAGCTTACAATGTGATGATTTTATATACATATACTTTGTGAAATGATTACTATAATCAGGTTAATTATCACACCCATCACTTCACATAGTTACCATTTTGTTATTGTTTTGAGAATGCTTAAGATTTACTTTCAGCAAATTTCAAGAGTACTATACAGTATTATTAACTATAGTTATCAAGCTGTACATTAAATATCAAGAACCTATAACTGGAGGCTTGTACAGTTTGATCAGCATCTCCCCATCTCCCCAACACCCAGCCCCTGGTAACCACCATTCTACTCTGTTTCTGTAAGTTCAACTTTTTAAATATATTTTCCATACATAAATGAGATCATACAGTATTTGTCTTTCACTGTCTGGCTTATTTCACTTAGCATAATGTCTTCTAGCTTCTTCCGTGTTGCTGCAAATGGCAGGATTTAATTCTATCTCATGGCAGAATAATAGTTATATCTTCTTTACCTATGCTTCCACTGGAGGATATGTCTAAGGTTGTTTTTATAGCTTGGCTATTGTCAATAATGCTGCAATGACCATGGGAGTGCAGGTATCTATATAAGATACTGATTTCATTTCCTTTGGACATATACCCAGAAGTGGGATTGTTGGATCATATGGTAGTTATAGTTTTAAGTTTTTGAGGATTGTACATACTTTTTGCCAAAAAGGCTGTACCAATTTATAATTTCACCATCAGTGTACAAGGGTTTCCTTTTCTTCACATCCGTACCAACACACAACTGTGGTTCTTAAACATTAGTGCTCATCAAAATTCCATGGAGAGCTTTTAAAAACAGATTTCTGGGTCCCAGTTCCAGAATTTTTAATTCAATAAGTCTGGATTGAAACCTGAGAACTTGCACTTCTAGCAAGTTTTCAGGTAATGCTGACGTTGCCTGTTTAAGAACCATATTTGGAGAACCACTGCCTTACACAATTAAGATTTCAATGTTTTTGGAGACAGTCAGTCCCAAATTCAAACTCCAGCATTCCCCATGCAGGCAAAGTGAGCCTCATAAAATGACCTAAATTTAAGTCTGTTTATTCTTCTGGAAAATAGAGATATTAAAAGGTTACTGTAAATCTTCATATAATGAACAAAGACTAGCACATGTTAAGCAGTCAGTAAAAGTTACTACATGCTTTAAAATGCAAATTGCTATATTTTTATATCATCAGGCATTTTAGGTTTTTCTGGTATGTTTCCCTAATAATTTAAGTCTGTAGGCAACAATGGTAGATTCTAAAATATGTATAGAGACCTGAATTAACAGTCTCTTACATTTATGCCATGACTTCGCCTGAGTTTTCCTTGATTTTATTAATGATCTGTGCACTGTAGTCAGTGCTTTCACATGATGGAACCATTTGAAGATAACAATATTTTATAGCTCTTCTGATTTGGCCTTTTATTTTTCTAGCATGCTCAGATACAAGTAATTGTTTCCTGCTGTAACATCCTCTGTGAGTTGCTCTCTAGCAGGGACTTGCCCCTTCAATGTGATAAAAATTCACAATCTGCTTTTCAGCTGTGAATATCCACATAGACAAATATCTAGGGCAGTTTTTTAATTCAGAACATCATAACAAAGACAAGCTAATTAGAAATGATAAAATCCATATGTAATGAGAACTCTATAAATATTCACATGTTTAAAATATACATTCTCCCTTTCTCTCTCTCTCTCTCTCTCTCTCTCTCTCTCTCTCTCTCTCTCTCTCTCTCTCCACACACACACACATACGCACACACACACACACTCGTTATAGGGAAGTATTTATATCAAATTCCAGTTCATTCTTGTTAAGAAAATGATAACAGTACAAGTCCCTCTCTGTTATGTACTAATCAGGTTTTATTTCCCTTCTCCAAGGTCCTACGATCTCTTTTCTTCAGCCACACGTTCCTGAGGTTGGTAGGTCTATTTTTTAGTTACAAGTCCATTTTTAAGCTTTGAACTTGGCAATGAAAGCAGGATGGCCAAGCTCTTTAACTGGTCAGAACAAAGCTCCCACCTGCTTAACAAGTTATAAAATAAAAAGTGGGTGAGATTAATTCACCGAAGAAACAAAATTCTGCACTGAATTAAAAGTTAACTCTTCCATCCCATCTCCAGCCTTTACCTGTCTTTTGAATATTTCCCCACATTTTTTTCTACCCAGAAGAGTGTGTGTGGGAAAAAGTGTCAATGACTCAGTTTAGTTTTATAAAGTACGAACAGTTCTCGAGAGGAAACATGCTATATTGCGTAAGTGTAAAATATGATTATTAATCTTAATATAATATTTTTAAACTGCTGACAGATGGTGAATACAATGAAATATTTTGATAGCTCCTTGTTATATTTTCAGAGACTTGGAGGCTTATTGAAAATATAAGGTTCTAAATATTTGAACACGCAGATGCCTTTTCAGATCATTGTGATCAAATCTTTTTTGCAAATAACATATTGGAGTTTTAAAAGGAAGGTGGAGCTAGGAAAAAAAGAGAAAAAATACATACAAATGGAGGATTCCTGCAAGAATTCTTGTGGAACATCAGGCATTACACCTCCAGGGCAATCTATGCATCTTTTACACAGAAACTCCCTCAGATGAGTTCGTCTTGGATCACTAAAAGAACTTGGGCCAAGTATGTCAGCATTAAAAATACTGAATTGGCTGAAAATACTGTTGTGTGTCAAGCTTTATTTGTCCTTTAAACCAAGAAAAAAGAATAAAAGTATGCCTATAGGCAAAATAAAGTCTCTCTCTTTCTTTCCCCTCTCTTCCATTCCTCTTGCTCTCTTCAACTTATATGAGATTTGTAAAAAGAATTGTAATAGAAAGTTCATATGACAAAAATTACAGTGGTGTGCCCAAGAAAACACCCAGGAGGCTTTTAGCTTCCGTTGTTCCAGGAATGAACTATCAGATCAGCCTTCTGGACTCAAATGCGACACTGTCAATAAGGATACATCATCTTTTTTGTGGTGTAGAAGAGCTGTCGGTTGTAATTCCCATTATTCCAAAGCCAGGATTTTCCATTAGTCCAGCCACCTGCTGGGTTTCTCTACTCAGGTTTAATGGAGTCTAAATTTGAATTTATCACCATCTGTGGGAAGACAGGAAACAAGAAAGTATCCCTAATTCTTTTCTTCATTTGTTAAGCGTATGTATAATCTTTATAAGGAAGCTGCAAAAGCAGTAGAGGTTGGGAATGGATGGGAGAATATTTTAGCTCACACTGACATCAGAGCTCCAGACCAAGGGAGAAACATGCTGTCTGTTCTAAAGCCAATTCCAACAACAAAAAGAATGTTTTACTTTCCTATATAATGTAGTATCAAAATTACGCAGATCCAGGATACTATTTCTCTTCAGCTTCCAAAAAGATCTCTGTAGATTTAATCAGATCTCTGGGGAAGATGACATTCTTGGATACATATCAAGTTCACACACACACAAAAAGTTCAAAATTCCTAATTACCACATTAGCTTAAAAATAGAGCAGTATGGAATATAGGTGTCTATTTTTATGCCGTTTCTTCGTTTCCTCCACAGATTAAAAAAAAAAAAAAAAACCTTCGTAGAACTCAAGAGGAAGGACCAGAAAACATCAAAACCTTCAAGATGATCTCTAGAATCAAAGTATAATGCCTTAAATTTACATACATATATCTCAGGGGTTCTGACTTACACAGAATCACCAATGGTACTTTATTGTCATTTCTAATTAAAAAAAGAAAAACAGTAGACAGGTTTACAAGAAAGGTAAGCAATTTGAAATTAAATTCTGGCATGGGCTAGTGGATAAAAGCTTACAAATCTAATCTGCCCAGTTTTTACACTGCTCCATCAGAATGTTGCTTTCTGGAATTTGCTGTCCAGGCAAAGACACAGAAAAACTAAGCCCAACACACTCGCGGCAATAGGTGTCACTGACCACTCCAACTAAAAACAAGCCAGAGGATAACGACAGTTCAAAAGAAGAGGGGGAAAATCCTCTCAGGAAAGAGGAAGGATTTAAAATCAAAACACACATCTCTCACACACACACACACACACACACACACACACACACACACACGTCCATGCACACACAAAGCCCCTGAGAAAACACTGCGTGCCATTGTCTTCCTCCAAGAACCATGAGTTCATCCTTTTCTCATGAATCTCCCTCCATGTTTATAATCTCGGATTAATGACTCTAAACAGCGAGTCTGTTCTAAAGTCATGGGGGTCAGCTCTGTGGACTTGAGGAACTTGGATAATTGGAAGGAATGTTACTTATTACAGTGAAGCAACAATTCCAGGGGAGGAGAGGAAGAAGCACAACAAATAACTGCACTGTTGTTCTTTAAGGCTACCAAGAGAGTTAACGCTCCTATCAAGGAGGCTGTGAATACTGTATTGTGACAAAGCAAAATGCCTCCTGGGTGCCTGCTTCTGGTGGAAAGCTTTTGATGTTTGATCTGTAATGAGAGGGAAGAGAAAAACAGTTCCCTTGGTTAACTAATAGATATTGGCTAGGAACAGATTCGAAGATTTAAGCTTCAGTTTTGGGCCAAGATCTCTCATCTCAATAATTTATTTCAAAATTTTTGTAAGTTCTTTTCTTTTTTCGTGTAGAATACATAATAGTTTTAACATACTTCTGTTTTCATATTTAACTAGGATAATAACCCTAATGATTGCTATGCTATATTTCACTTTTGCTAGTTTAGATCTTTTCTCAGTATGGATATGATGTGGTTTTATGCAATTTCCTTTTGGCAAATATGAGTGATCAGAACCTGAGACTTCATAGGGAGTCTAGATACTTTGTACTGGAAAGCTCATGGGTGGTAAACTAGTAAAAGTATGAAAGATTACATATAACAGAGAGCTCAAGAGGAAGGTAGAATGTAAAACAAGCGAAAAATAAGCAGTTAATTTTACTCCGTATGGCATGCTATGAATGATGTCACGCATATGGTTATTCATACAAGGAGCAGCAACTTTAGAGATGAAGTCAAACCCTAGAAAATCTGTCAGTTTGGGTTAACAGAACATTGTTATTACCTCAAGTCAAGCAGATGGAGGGCAAACTTCTCTGCTGGATTCTGCTGCTCTTTAATTAATGTCCACATTTATTATGTCAATATAATGCATCGTGTTTGGTCTAAACGTTGTTTTACTTTAAAAAAGAAACAAGAATGATTATTTAATTTCAACATTTGAACAGTTGCACAAGATTTTAGAGGCATATGTAGATATATAAAAACTAATGTTTAAATCAGTGTATGAAAGAAAAAGGAGAGAAGAAACCAGTCTGGTTTTACATATTTCATTCTTAATGTAGAGATACCTTTGATACTTCTTTTATGAGCATTTCCAAATGAGGGATTTTGAGAGCCTGCATGTGAATATATAAAAAAAATAGGAATCTCTGATGATAAAGCTATGCAGATCTTATTACAGTGCAATTCTTTTATAAAGAAATTAATAGCTGCAATTCATTTAGTGCTCTGTTTACTCTTGTCAGTGAAAAGTGGCAAGTGGGAAAATAACACAATAGAGACATCTTACTTTGTAAACTTTTGTGTTCAGAAGTAACAAAGAAGCCCTGTTGTCTGATATTATGCATGTAAAGCTGCAGCATTAAATCTTTAGCTCCATTCAAAGAATAACCTTATGTAACAACGAAAGATGTATGCCATAACTACAAACGTTCTTTTTTAAATAGATGACAGGCTTGCATTGTTCATTTTGGGAAAATATTTTTGCAGCGTTGGCTCTAGCCTTTAATTATTTAAGTCAGTCAAATCTAAAATCATTAAAATGTGCAAATATTACATGGAATCACTCCAAGAGGAAACAGTAGGCAGTGATCTGGCCCCTTGGATTGAGCACGCAATTGCTTAGTTTCCTTTCAAATTCTAGAATAGATATGCTCTTAACCAAAATCAGTACTACCACTGCAACTGGTAAAATACATTTAGTAGTTCCACACAGTTTTCTGAGTGGCTAGAGCACACCCCCCAGTGAAGTCTCTTCTAATTTTTAGAAGATAGTAGCTGAATACTTTGATGAGTACAGTTTTTCAAGTCAATCATTTTATACATGCGTGCATACACACACACACACGTGTGCACGCGCGCACACAAAAACACACACAGATTTCAGCATCCTAGAGAGCAAAGGCAATGTATTCTACTTTTTCTGTACAACACTGTATTAAACTATTACACCTCTTGGTAATTCTAAGATTTTATAGGCTAACATATTCATGATAGTGATAGGGAATTGAAAAATAGATTCTGAGAGTCTTCTGAGGTCCACGTTATTTGTATTGATAATTTAGGTCAGGGGTTCTCAAACAAGGACAATTTTGTCTTCCCAGGGTAAACATAGCTCAGAGAAGGGGAGATGCTACTGAAATCTAGTAGGTAAAGGCCAGGAATGCTGCTAAAAATTCCAAAATGCACATGACAGACCCCAAAACAAAGAATCAACTGGTCCAAAATGTCAATGGTGTTGAGATTTAGAAACTCTAGTTATGTCAATGAATCCATTTGTCATCTCCAAAAAATGAAAAATATCCACATAAGTGTGGTTTACAACTCGAAGAATTGTTTCCATTGTATATACTATAACTAAGGAAGAAATGTGCAATACCAATCTTGGTGGTCTCAGTTGTGAGTGAATTATATTACTATATATGATACTAACATATATAATACAATATATGATAAATGAAAAGTTACTCCTTTAACAGGTTCTTCTCTATCCATACATGTCTGTCTGTCTGTCTGTCTGTCTCTCTCAACTTCTCTTATTTTTACATCATTTTCCCAATCTGTCTTTACATTTCTGGGGAAAAAATATCTCAAGAAATGTTATCTCAATGTTAGCCAATTTCTGTGTCTGTAATCCTTTTTAATCTTTAGTCCTTCAAAATCTGATGTGAAACACCTGACAGGAAACTTGTGTTGTTTCTTCTTATTAATGGTTTATTTCATTCCACATGCTTTTTACATTTAAGTGTTTGGTTTTCTTTTCCTATTTTTTCATGTTTTGTTAAGGATCTTTAAGTGAATCTAAAATTTATGTATGTTTTTTTGTTTCTCACAAAATAGCAATATCCTTCAAGTCTGTTTCCTTTAAATTCCTTTCTTTTCTTTTTTTGTTACTCATATCTGATGTGCCCTCTCAACTACTCCCTTGCTCATCTTCTCTACACACAGCCCAGGATGGAATTTGAGGTGCAAAAAATATTCAGGAAATAATTTTTTTTCAAAGCAACAGGTAGGCCATGAGTATCCATGTTTAAAAAAAAAAAATGAAAATTGATGATAGGCCTCATTTGAAGATGATACCCAAGTTTTATTTTTGTTTGTCCTGAGGCCATTGGTGTGTGCACTGAGAATGCCCATGATCTAAAATGAGCTACACAAATTGAATGTATTTTAAGAGATGGGAAGAAAAATGAAGCAGACTAGGGCGAAATTTGAGACTCTATGTGAGGTGTAAATAGTAAGGTATATACATACTGTAAAATGTCATATAACAACAAAAATGATAAACTAGAGATACACATACAATCATGAGTATATCATATATGTGTAATATTGAGTGAAGAAGCCAGATTCAACATAATACATGCATCTGATTACATTAATATAAAATTCAAAAATAGGTAAAATTATTCTATATTGTTAGAAGCGAAGATCATGTTATATTTGAAGAGTAGAGAGTGGTTAGTGATTGGGAAGATTTTATTTCTCGACCTAGATGGTGGCTATACTAGTGTATTCATGGTATGATAATTCATTGAACCTGTATTATTTTTCTACTGCTGTAATAACAAATTACAATATACTTAGTGGTTTTAAACAACACTCATATATTATCTCACTGTTTCCATGTTTCAGAAGTCCAGGCACAGCACAGTTGAGCTGTTTCTCTGCTTAGAGTCTCAGAAAGCTAAAATCAAGGTGAAGGTCATGTAGCATTCCTTTCTGAACCTGTAGGGGAAAATATGTTTCCAGGCTCATTTGGATTGTTAAAAAAATTCAGCCCCAGGTGAAGATAGGGTTGAGATTTTGAAGTCCTTGCTGATTGTTGGTTGGGTCTGATCTCAGTTGCTAAGGGCTACACCATTTCCTTGGCCTCTGGCCTCTTCCATATTCAAAGACACCAGTGGCAGATTTCTGGTTTCAAAGCTCTCTCATCTCTTCTACCTCATCTCTTGCCTCACCTTCTCTACATCTCTGAGACTCCACCTGGAGAAATTGCTCTGCATTTAAGGGTTCATGTGATTAGATTGAGCCCACCTAGCTAATCTAAAATAATCTCCCTATTTTAAAGTCTATAACATCAATTAGCTCTGCAAAGTCCCTTCATGGTAGTACCCAAATTAGTATTTGATTGAATAACTAGAAGGTGAGAATCTTGGATGGATATCTTTAGAATTCTGCTTATCACAATATCTATTATTGTGTGCTTCTTTGTACATGGGTTATAATCCAACAAAAATGGTTTTTTTCAGTATGTAAAAATAAGTTTCAGAATTGATGTAAGTTTCTTTATTCAACCAACAAATATTTACTCAATGTTAACTATATACCAGACACAATAACCCTTATCTTTGTGGAATCTGTAATTTAGGCATATTTTTAAAATTCACAAAATAATTACCTACTTTTTGTGAATACACATAAATGTAAAAGAAAGGAAAAAAAGATGGGAAGTATGTAAACCAGTTTCTACTTTTTGATATGTCCATAGAATATTCCATAAGAAAAAAAATAAATATTATAAAGTCATTAACTATTTAAATCATTCTAATATGTATGTGCTTATTATATCACTGCTATTTTTAAAATTTTTTTCAAAAAAAAAAAGAGAGAGAAGCCATGCTGTGAACTGTAATGTATGGTTTTAAAGATAACTTTAGTCATCTATAACATATTCACTTAAATTTGACCACTCTTTGTTTAGGTCTATGATCTAAATCAAAGTTAAGATGCTATTTCAATCCCATGACAGGTATGTAATGCAGATGAAAATAACAAGTGCTTAGAAAGAGAAAAAATTCTTATTCACAGTCTGTTTCTAAAACCATAAGGGCAGAGTTTTTCATACTTACCAACCTATCCTTGCATCTTGTCTATCGCATAGTAGACAATTAATATATGTCAGCTGAATTAATGACTGCATCTTGAGTATGAATGGAAATATTGGCTATGGAGAACTAGTTTGCAAATATGAAGACCCTTTGTTCAAACATGAAAATACATATAATGTGTGCCAGAGAAAAGTTATTTATCTACCATAACACTTCTTTTTCTAGGTCATGAAGAAAGATTTATTTTCTAGCCTCCTTTGTTGTTTGGTTGGAGCCTTATAACTGAGTCCTTGCCCATGGGAATGTGAGAAGTAGTGAAGTGATGTGCCACTTCTCCTTAGAAGCGATTAAAAACAAGTATGGTGTCTCCATTTTCCTTTCTCCTTTCTTTGAGATTTGAAGAAGTGTGAAATGGTGGAAATACAAGATGGAAAAATGGAAGCAACTCAAGTCCCTAAGAGAGGGAAAAGAACCACCAATGAAAACCACTTGCTCACCACCAGACTGTGATATGGGGGCCAAAAAACTTTTTAAGGGTTAATCTACTGAGATTTCAGGATTTATTTGTTACTGTAGTGGAGTCAATCCAGATGTGAGTAATAAATTATAAAATGACTTTTGGAAAGCATTTTTCTTTCGCAAACATTTTGATATTTGGAAGTGTGGAAGTAAATATTGCGCAAGTTTCTCAATTTGCATACCAAAGAATACATATATGTGTGTATATATCTCTATATAATGTATATGTGGAATATATATGTGTATTATATATAATAATCATACAAACATGTATAGTATACATGTAAACATACATTATCTATTAATATTTAATCACGTATGTATAGAAATATTTTCATATAATATACATATGTGTGCATATGTGTGTGTGTGTATATAATTGTAGAGGAGGAAAAATAATTTTCTCTCTACTCTTTCAGTCTTGGCTGAGATCTCTGCTACAATAAAAAAAGAGATTAACAGGTGAAAAACAAACCGAAGTTTAATAGCATGTATACCTCCTGTATAAATGGGCGATACACGGGAAAACTGAGTAACTCCCTGAAATGGCCCAAGTCAACACCTTAAATACTATCTTCAGCTAAAGACAAAGGATGTTGTGGGGGAAGAGAGCCAGTTGTGGGACATTATCTGGCAAAGAACAGTAAATAATGGTATACTTGCTATATAGATTTAAGTGCGTGTCTTCTCCATTGATAAGTTTCTAGAAATTTAGTCATCCTCCTCTTCCTGGTACAGAGTGGGAGGCACCCTTACAATGGAGATCTCTCTTACAAATGTATATGTCTACTTAGTTTTCAGAGCTTCTCCTGGGTCTGTTGTTTCATAAAAATAATCAGCCCCAAACAATCAATATACCAAAGAAGCATATTTTTAGGTGGCAAATTCTGCCCCCATTTATTATACATATATATATGAAGTATATTAATAGGTATATAGGGAAATCTATATTCAAAGAAACTATTTGTGAATGATCGGTTAAACAAAATCAAATTGTTTTTACTGCAAGACCTTTCAGAGTCTTTGATATATTAATATGCATTGCAAATATCAAGAGGGATCTAGTAACTAATGTTTTCAAAGTTATAAGATCACGATTTTTTTTTACATGAATTTTCTATTAACATCTGATGAAATCTGTGGTCTGAAAGACATGACATGGACCAAGCTCATGAGTTGTCTAGATGTCCTTTTCATATTTCTGAGGACTTATCATCTACAATTCTGCTTTCTCACTTTAATTATTCCAAAGGAACTAGGAATCTAAGGGTCCTAATTTCTGCTTGAGAACAAGCGTATCTGTGGGTTGGAACACAATACACCTCTCTTTCTAATCCTCTATTGTTTATAGTCCACTCTTCGTCCAAAAGAAACACTAATACATACTTTAACCAAACAGAATTTCAAAGTTCAGGTTAAGCCAAGTGCAGCTGCCTCTCCTTTAACTTGCATTGACCAACCCGTCTTTGGCCATTGAGACTTCTCAGCATGAGACAAACATTGCTCCTCTGTGTCCCTCATACTGCAGAAGACATGGATTAAAGTTATTGATTAGTCCCATCGAGGACCCTTTACTAAGCAGGTACCACATTCCGAGCGTTAGAAACTCACAGCACAGCCTCCTCTAATGAAGTCTTCTCTGGAATTTTCTCCTAATTTCCACCCTACAGTCTATTACAGCTTTGACATGCTACTTCACTGAAGTATCACGCTGTTTTCGTTTTTCATCTATTTTTGCCAGTTCCATAAACTAGCCAGTTTCATAAGTAACTCTGCTATCTCATGTACTCTAACTTCTTACTACAGCTTAACGTTCTAACAAACTGATAGGTATATCTACAGGGTTGTGCACATAGAATCATGCTGTACTTTACAGACAATTTAGAGAAATATCAAAGATAATTTCATTCGTGTTTAGTTTTCACCAAATATACTAACATTAGAACCAGACACCAGTTATAATATTTGACTATACTGTGTAGAAAAGATGAGAGAACGGAGTGTTCAGAGCCATGCTTTTTAATTCTATCTTTTTGACCAACTTTCTAAGTGAGCTGATTGACTCGCTATGCCTCCTGGGGCCTGTTTTTTGACCTATGAAATGTAGATATTTTCTTTTTAATAATATCTTAAAAGCATAATGATATATGATGACTAAAACATGGCCTCAAATGTAAGATGTTCTTAATATATTCATGTTTATGTTAAAGTCAGTTAAAAGTGCTTCTAAATTTTGAAATTGTAGGTCATGTTCTATTTAAAAACTATATATGTTTTGTAGGAGAAGACATGACTTATTCCATGGAGAGAAATTATAAAATTTGCAAGGGAACAACATATATGTTAAAATTCCATTAAATACGATGAAGAAAATAGTGAAATGTTCTTTGGCACAACTTAAAAAAAAAATCACTGTTTAAAAAATTCATAGATATTCCATGTGACTTTATGAAAAAAGAGAGGATAAAGAGAGAGCAGAGGAAACCGCTATTACCTAGATAGATAAATTAGTATTTTTTTCACTTTAATTTGACAACAGATTTTGAATCTAAGTAATGGATGTGTGATAATGCAAAAAATTCAAATCTAGAAGTAAAAATAGTCATGAATAGGTGAAAATGCTAACATAACATTTCTAACAGTATAAAAATTAATAAAATACCAAATAATGTTCATATTTAATTGTTTGAAAATTATTAATAATAAAAGTAATAGTAGTAGATAACACTTACAGATATTTTTTAGATGCCAGACATTGTTCTTTCTAAGTGTTTCATACACTATCAATTCATTTACTCCTTGTAATAGTCCCTTGAGTTCTATTATTATCTCCTGTATATAAAGTGAAAATACACACACACACACACACACACACACACACACAAATTTGGGCTTTCCTAGATAAATATATAGTATGTGGTATATACACTATATATATACCTATAAGCTTATGGTATAGTATTTTATATATATATATATATTCAAAACAATGAAATGGAAGACTGCTTTTTAATTTCTATGTTTTCAATACCTACTTCATATTTACCACCTGACAGACTAATGATTAGTGTGTTCTAATAAACAATAAATGTTACCTTAACAAATTACCCACTATCTAATAATTCTGAGTTAACAGATTAGTTTAAAAGAAGAAATTTATACTGCTTTAGGATGTGACTTCAGCCCATTACTTCTTAGTTGCTCAATTTTTTTCTATTTGGCTCTGTGATGCTGTGATTATTCAGAATGGTTAAATAATCTTGAAAATTACTGAACCTGATGATAACTTTAATTTCAAGACTTTGAAGTACTCTTCTTGATGCCTCACTACTTTTATGGTTGTCTTCAAAGTTCACACTGTCTCATTTACAAAAATCTCTATGTAGATCCATTGCAAATTGTATATAATGTTTCTTGTGCTCATCATACTCTCATCAACATATTTTGAGGTTATTAATAGCATGATAATTTTGAAGTGTTATGTAAAAGAAGAAGCCTTTTATGTAAAGGAGATCACATTAATCCAAACTGAAGTTTATGCGGTATAAGCTTGAGGGAAAAGAAATTTGAATGCAAATCAAATTGGATTTTTCTGGAAATATCTCTTT
Organism: Pteropus vampyrus; assembly: GCF_000151845.1. Lineage (NCBI taxonomy): Eukaryota > Metazoa > Chordata > Mammalia > Chiroptera > Pteropodidae > Pteropus > Pteropus vampyrus. The sequence goes on along the minus strand of NW_011888967.1, from coordinate 324,510 downwards.
AAGTCTATGAGGAAACTGCTGTAGCTGTGATTAAAATTTGTTCTCCTAGTCTCTTACATTTGATTAGAAAAAAAAAAGTTCCTGTCCTTTGGAAAAGTATTTGTTATAAAAGGAACGCTATAACACTTTCAACCCCATTTAATTATTCAGTCAATGAGCATTGGCTTTCACCATGGCATTGTGAGTAGAATTGGGAGTGAAACAAACACATGAGAATGGCCAGTGGATTGAATGAGAGGAGATTATAGAGACAGTAAAGGAAGACTGTTCTTTACCAGAGTCTAGGTAAGAAAAGGAGAATATGTCATTAAAGAAGGACCCAAATCACAGGCTTACAAATCCCTAGAAGCTTTAGAGATGTCCTTAGTGAGGCATACAAGCAAGCAATGGGGCACCCTCTACCTTTAGACCAAAATGGCATTTAATATGTACTTTATTATTGCAAGAAAGCTATCCTATTTTCCTCAAGAACTTTCGTTTTGCCTTAAATCTTCCTTAAAATTCATGGTTTTTAGCATTTGAAAAATGGAAGAAGGTGAGGGGATGGCGTGTTGTGGGGAAAGAGAGGAGAAATGCTATTTTAGACAGCAATCAGAGAGGGAAAGTTTCTGTGGTGGGTGATATTTCAATAGCAACCATAGTGAAATGAAGGATCATGACAAGCAGATTATTAGGTAAGAGAGCTCCAGGCCAACAGACTAGCAAATGCAAAGGTGTTAGGTCACAATGTTCATGGGAAGTTTGAAATACAATAAAGAAGTTAGTGAAGAAGACAGTGGTAAGAAGACGCTGAGAGAGAGCCAGGGACCAGATGACAAGGGAATTTAAGGTCATAGGAAGAACTATGGATTTTAAACGAAGTGCAATAGGAAACAATCTGAATGCTTTGAGAGTGGATATGTCAGAGTATAAGAAATAGAAAGTAAAATAATCATTCTAGTCACTGATTGATGAGCAGATTTTTAGTGTGCATCAGGTTACGCAGGGCCTTTCAGATTATGTATGGTAAGGCATATGAAATTTAATATAAATGTGATTAGAAGCCACTGGAGTCATATAGGGTATGAAATAATCTTCATGATTTAAAAGGATCACTTCAGTTGCTGTATGGATTATAATTTTTAGGAAAAACAGGCAGACCAATTAGAGGACCATTTTAGTGGCCCAAGTAAGAGAATTTAATGATTTGGACAAGATAGTTGGAAGACTGTATAAGAAGTGGTTGGTTTTAGATACTGTGAAGGTTAAGGTAAAGAAATGTGATGGCAGATTGATGTCGGAGTCTCCTTGGAATGTGCCACCCTGACATGCAGATTATTTTAAGCTGAACTCAATTAAAGCCCCACAAACTCAGGAAGAGAGAATTTTGTTTGTTTGTTTGTTTTTGCTTTTGTTTTATCTTATGTGACTTCCCTATGCATACATATTAAAATTTAAATTTTTCCTGTTAATCTGCTTATGCCATTGGAATTATTCAACTAGCCAGAAGACCTAAAGGGTGAAGGGAAAGGTTCACTGGCCCCAACACTGAGTGTGTGTTTTATAAAAAAAAAGAAGAAGAAGAAAACAAAACAAAACAAAACAAAACATTATGCTTTGGAGACTGACTAAATAGGTAAATGACTGCTAAGATAGGGAAGTTTGGAGGAGTGATTGTAGACACAGGGAATTAAGCACTTTTCTTTAGACACGTTAAATACTCTTAAGCTTCCAATGTGGTTTCAGTAAAGGGTTTACTCTAGAGAGTAAAATTATAGAACAATCAGAAAGTAATACGCGAGGTGGTATCAGACATTTATAGTCCTCTGCTTTGCAGGTATACAGTAAAACTGTATTTCTGAGCTCTCTTACGTTTAGTTGGGGCCTTGGAAATAGCTTTGAGAAGAAGCTGTTTTAGGCGAAACCATTTATCTTCAGTATGAGGGCTTCAAGAACTCTTATTTTTTCTGACATTGTCTACTGATAGTTCTTTAGATGATGGCTGCTCCATTTGTCTGGGTCCTAAAATGAGGACACATAGCATTAACTCCCAGCAAACTCCCAGTGTCGTAGCACGAATGAGAAATCAATCTTGCTGTTTTAGTCTCTTGAAATATGGGAGCTGTTATTGTAGCATAGCCTAGCTCATTCTAAATAACACAGAAATATGTAAGGCTATAAGATTGAATGAGATTGCATAAGGGGTAAGTATAAGAAGAAGACAGAATACATCCAAGGATTGAGCCATGGAGCATTCCGACATTTACTAATTGGGAAAAGAAAGAGAATGAAGACCAGGCAGAGGAATAGCCTTCAGGTTATTTGTTTATTTTTAAAGATACCATTATTTCATTAACATGGTTGCTTTAAAACTGCCAGAAATTTAATAAAAGCATTCCTCAACTTAGGCAGAACAAGGTGGGAGGAGGAAAACACTTCTTTAAATATCAGTTATATCTGATAATAGCATACATTTGCATGTTACACAGATTCTTCTGGAACAATTTTGATTAAGTCTGGCATAGGCACATGATAACTAACTGCTCATAGTCTGTGTTAACTTCATCATTTCTTCAATATCTTTAGGATTGTGGTGAAACTTGATGGCATATTTTAGTATGTGGCACAGTCTAGTTTACAACACTCCAGTAAAATTTAATAGCATTGTTAAATTTATTTGACAAGTAGGTCATTAGACTAAGGTGGCTCTAATGCTATGGCGGCCTACATAAGTACACCAAAATCTAAGCCTATAAATGTTTCGAGATCACAAAATCAAAACTCTAAAGAGATACAATGATAAGAAAACCAACTAAGGTTTAAGCTACAGGCAATCAATTTCCTTTCTTTCTTCCTCACTGTTTCTATATAAGTCTCTCTCCTGGCCTTCATCTGTGGAGTGCTTCTAACCACTTCCCACTTAGCGCTGCCCTATTCCAAAGCTAAACACTCAAATAAAGTCTTATAATTTTTTTAATATGCCAGTTTATCTTTTAACAGCATATAGCAGGATTTTGACTACACTTCCTATTTTGTTAATTTCAATCATTTTGTTTTTCTTAATTGGATTATATATTTCTGAATGTTAGTTTTACATGAATATTGGATCATTTAGGAGTGATTGATATTTGGTGTCTAAGTGATAGCATTTAGAAAGACTTGAGGTAAGTGCTCATACATACACAACCCAGCTATTTGAATTATTTAACATACTATATGCTCACTGAACAATGTGTAAACTTTACTGTCTTAATTTTATTGCTCATATTACATGATAGGCAAAAGTTGGTTTCATGTGTTTTGATGACAAAATGAAATGAAGCTGCATCTGTAGCTACTTTCCTTTGTTAAGTTTAAAAAGTTGTATAGCAAGTGTGAAAGTGACCTGCTTCTACCAGTGACAGATATTAGCTTCACTTATAAATGTATATTTTGAAATTTTATTCTACTGCTCTTCCTCCATATGGAAAGTTCATTTCAATGCTGTCATAATTTAATATATTTGAAGACAATTTAATCTGTATTTATGAATCCAAATTCATTTAAAAATAAACCTCCTGTGATAATACTAATAGAAATAGCACTACCGAGGTGATCACTGGATAAACAGACACATTTTTAACGTGGCTAAGCACACACAGACAGGTGCTGACAATTGTGTCACAACATTTTCCTCTTCTTGGCAAGGTGAAAGTTTTCCTTTGATATTTATTTCAAAGCAAGACACAATTTCAGAAACATTGACAAATTTTGAAAGGATTTAAATTTTTATTGTTTGAATATTGCCCAGTGTTTTCTCTCCACTCATTGCCAAAAAGATTTTGGTATTATTTTTCCTGACCCCACCTATATGAAATAGTCCAGCTATTGCTAGATTGATTTGAGATTTTTTTTATAATGCTAAATCTCAAAGAGGGATGGATAAAAGTGCATAGGGAAAAAATGGAAATACAATAAATTCATAGGCTAGAAACAGGATTGTTGTAATTGGAAGAGAACTGGTAACAAAAAGATTAGACAGCAGGTGGGAGTGAGAATTGGGAGTGAGAGGAAAGGGGTAAAGTGTCAAATGTCAGAAATTGAATCTCCTTTATAGGCTTCCAGTGATTTAATTTCTGACATTGAAAAATGGAGTTCATTTTGACCTATTCAAACTCAGCTTCTTTAAAGATGAATCCTGGGCTGAGCTGACCTGTTCATTCATTCAATTATTAATTTACTTGACAATTATTTGTTTAGCTCCAACTATATACCATACATTTTTCTAGGTTCAAAGAATATAGTAAGTAGTTCAGGCAATACAGTAAGTAGTAATTAAATATATGTGTGGGGAGATATTTTATGTTTAAGGAGATGTTAATTAAATAAAACAGACTGATAATGACTAAAGAGACTGAAAGGATCATCCACCATGGGTTTATCCCAGGGCTGCAAGGATGGTTCAACATCCACAAATAAATAAATGTGATGCATCATATTAATAAAATAGAAGATAAAAATTATACGATCTTCTTAAATGTACAGAAAAAGCATATGACATAACATTTCTCATGATAAAAATTCTCAACAATTTGGGCATATGAGAAACATATATCAACTGAATAAAAGCCATATATGACAAACACAGTAAACATTATACTCAACAGTGAAAGTCTGAAAGCTTTCCAGCTGATATTAGAAACAAGTATGCCCACTCTCACCATTATTATTCAACTTAGTACTGGAAGGCCTAGCCAAAGCAATTAGACAAGGGAAAAAAAAAGCATTAAAATTGAAAATAAAGAAGTTAAACTCTGTTTGCATGTTGTATGATCATATATATAGAAAACCCTAAAATTTGCACCAAAAAAACTGTTAAAACTCATAAAGTGAAATCAGCATAGTTATGGGATAAAAAAAATCAATGCGTGGAATCAGTTGCATTTCTATACACTGACAACGAATAATCTTAAAAAGAAATAAATAAAATAATCACATTTATAGAAGCATCAATAAAATAAAATAAAATAAAATTTAACTAAGGAGGTAAATATCTATACACTAAAAACTACTGACATTGATGAACAAAATTGAAAAATCCACAAATAAATGGAACGATATATCATCCATGCTCATGACTGGAAAAATTAATATTGTTAAAATTTCCCCAAACCATCTATAGATTCAAGCAATTCCTATATAATGGAATATTACTTAGCTACAAGTAAATAGGAAATTCTGTGATAACATGGATGAACATGGAGGACATTATAGTAAGAAAAATATATTAGACAGAGAAAGACAAATATTATATGATTTCATATGTATAATCTAAAAAAGCCAAACTCATAGAAACAAAGAAACGATTAGTAGTTACCAGAGGATGAGGAAATAGTGGAAATGTTGGTCAAAGAGTATAAGCTTAGAAGATGAATAAAGTCAAGGAAAATGTACAGCACGGTGATTATAGTAACAATAATGTGTTGTATACTTGGAAGTTGCTGAGAGTAGATCTTAAATGTTCTTGCCACAAAAAAAAAAAAAAAGGAAAGGAAAAGAAAAAAAGGTGAGGTGATAAGTGTGCTAACTAACATTATCATGGTAATTATTTCACAATTATACATATACCAAATCATCACACGGTACATGTTAAACATCCACAATGTTATATGTTAATTACATCTCAATAAAGCTGGAAAAAATTAATTAGTAAAGTACATGGCAAGAGTGATAAATCAATAAAGATAGACAAAAAGTGTGGGATTAGGGTAGACATTCTAAATTGAAGTGTCAAAAAAGGCCTCCCTTAGTAGGTAATATGTGTAGTCTTGACATAAAGGGAGAGACTGAAGAAAACATCTGGAAGAACTATCCAGGAAGAGGGATGAGTAAAGACAAAGGCCTTCAGTTAGTGGAACCTTTGCCTGTTCTAGGATGGGCATAGGTCTATGTGGCTGGAGTTGGTGGAGCTGGAGGGAGTTAGGAGAAGAGATCAGAGAGGCAACGGGAGCAAGTCTTGTATGTTGTCTATGGCCATTTTGAGGACTAGCTTTCACTCGAAGTCAAAATAAAACTTTGGTAAATTTGGAGGTTTGCATGTGAAAAAAATCAAGGAAACATTATTTTATCTACATCAAGGTATTGTATGTTGTTCCATGTGGGGCCACAAAATTAAATGTTAGGATTCAAATCACTTGTTTTCAATTTCAGGCATAAATTTAAATTTAGTGGATAGAGCTACTTATATTAAAAATAGTTAAGAGATTGTTTTTGTGAAATTACCTTTGGAAACTGTAAAGTTCTAACTAGATATTGGCTAAATAAGAAGAAATATATAAAACATTTGTAAAGAGATTTATTCCTATTAAGTTCAAAATAAAAGGTATTATTATTGCTATCATCAGAGTTTCTCCTTCTTGATATGAGAGTCATCCTGTGGAACTAAGACAACAACTACACGAAAACATACGGTAAATAATATTTTCTGTGATAATTTCCTTTATGAAACATTTTTTTTCTTGGTAGATTTTAAGGGGAGTGTTTGCACTGTCATTATTTCATCTCTGTCACAAATTGTTCTTCAGCTGACAAGGTATGTTGGAGGGCAAAAGCAAGAATCAAAAGATAACTATTAAAATTACTGTCTGCCTTTGGGTGGTGAACATACAATGCTATATATTAATAAAAAAAAGAACCACGAAAAATTATTATTTGGGACAAACTGAGTTAGACTTTATTTTCTGTTGAGCCAGGATTTGTGTTGAATACAAAAAGACTGTATTCTGAATTCAATGTTAGATTTGTATAGAGATAATCTATGCTCAACCCACAAAAATAAATGATAGAGAAAGTTCTACATTTTAACTCTCTGAAGAACCATAAATTTAACTCAACAAGAAATTTTTGGTTTTTTATTTATGTGTTTCTTTTTGCATGAAGTTTTGATTCAGACCTGCCCCCTCTCAGTGCCTGCTATATGAGGCAACAGACAGAAACTCAACCTGGGGAACTGAGCCAAAACACCAGTGTGGCAAAATGGTTGTAGATAATGGTAATTAAATGAGGAGACAACTGAACAAATTCTCTGGAGGCCAATAGGTCAAGTCAATATAAGGCACTGGGCAGAAGGCTTTCATACTATTTACAGTCTCTGCTGACTTGTAGGAAAGATTCTCCAAATATAGTCCTGAAGTCTGTCTTCATGGACATTTCAAGGCAGATAGGAAAAGAATATCTATCATATCCAAATACTTCAATTCTTCCAGGAACCTAAGCCAGAGTTGGAAGAATGTCATTGCAAAGCAGGAGATTCTTATAACATCTCTGTGCATTGCTCCAGTGGTATATGAGGGGCAGAAAGACATTGAGTTTATGGTGTTAAAATATCTAGGTTTGAATCCCAGTATAGTCACACAGAAGTCTGGCCTTGAGCCATTTCTCTACTTGCTCTACTCGAGCAATTAAAAAGCATAACACTTACGTTATAGGATTAAATAAAATAATATATACTGCCTGATATGTAGCAGGATGCAACGCAATGTAAATACTAACATTACTCAGTTTTAGGGAGTTGGGATCAATAAAAATGAATAATTCAGGGCATCTTAAAATTTTTTTGTCAATTTCACCTTTTTTTTCCATTCCAGAAAATAAAATAAAGCTGTGTTCTAGGTAATAATTAATTTAGGTGCTAACCCTTCTTTTCACTAATTCTCTTTACTTTGGGAGGAAAGTAAAAGCAAGAAAATATAAAGAATACTTAGGAATGTCCTTGTATCCTTACTTTTTTACTTGCCTCCTCTTGAAATTTTCATTTCTATATTTATAATATGCATCAAAAGAGAGTCAATTTAAGTCTCTCCTCCCCATCACTTTCTCTTTCTCTCTTTCCCTCTCTCTCAGCATACAAGGTCATTAATTGCTATTGGGACTTTCATAAACCCTAGTCTGCCGATGGGGTGAGAACTCTATTGTTAAATGTATTATGGCAGGACTGTCTTTGGAGATTGCCTGCTTGATTGCTTTGTAAAGGCCCAATGGCACACAGCAATTAAAATCCATAGACCTCTGTAACCCTTCTGATGTTTTATGGGCCTTTTTGTGTCCTTCGGTAGAGTTTACCATTTGTGTATTTCCCACTGGGTCTCTCTTTCAAAACTCTAAGTGGGATTTTTTTTTTTTTATCCACTGTGATAAAGCTAGTTATACATCATGTGAAAGGTTAATGAATATTTTCGAAAGGAGCATATGTTTTAAGTCAGAGGGTGAAAGTTATAGTAAAGAATGGTTATATAAAAACTAACAGTATTTTCCCAATCTCATCAGAGTTAATGTCTATAAACCTCACCTGTGATTCCTAAAGTAAAGCATAGCTTGTAAGATTAAAATGACCTCAAAAATTAAGAAGTAACTTGAGTTTACATGAAAAGCCCACTTGTGAACTATTGCACAGAAATTTCACTGTTCAACTATCAGGTTTATACCATATGCATAACAAATACATCTATTTATTTTCTATTTCATTGGAATTAAAAGTTTTACCTGAATAGAGGGCTTTGTAAACAAAAATTCCTAGCTTGTGTCTAGATGTGAGAAATTTGATATTGTAATAACCTGGGAGAAGCCAGAGAATATACCACCAGAGCACTGTTAAGGAAAGCAACCCAGCTGAGAATAAGCTGTGGTTCTGAAAATTCTCATGGTACCAGGTATCTTTCTGCTTTCAGCACCACTATCAGAAGCTCCCAGGGCCTTCAAAATAAAGTCATCAGGCAATTCATAATGCTTTCAGTCATATGAAATTGTAATTGCTTTCTTCCTTTATATACCTTCTTTCTATCCCCCTCCCCTCACCCACCATTTTCTCACTCTTCTTTACTTCCCTGTGCTTTCACTCTCACCAACTCAAAGGGCATTTAGAAATCTTCATTGGAAAAGTGATTTGTACACTTTAAAAGCAAATTGTTCGGTGCCTGGAGCTCTTTGAAGGAAAAGCATTATTGAACTTCAGAAAGAACACTGAGCTTCAGATTGCACTCTGCTTGAAGCTCACATATTCTACAACTTCACAAACTATCACTTTAGATGTAAATGGTAAATCTGAGAAGAGGACAAGTCTCTTCTTAAAATTTTCTAAATCACATTCTGAAAAACATTTTGTGTACTGTATCTGGGAGAAAAGTGATTATCCTATCATGTGTAGGTGGTGTGGGAGGAAATGAAGGTGAATG
>NW_011888967.1:292499-314457 GCF_000151845.1 Pteropus vampyrus | reverse complement strand
ATATAATAATATTCTCTCCTTGAAAACTCCATGCTAAGAGAATTTTTTTTGTTGTCATTGTTGTTCTTGTATTAATGATCTCTAAACATATGATATATCACCTTTATAATAAATATATGAATAAAATTCTTAGTATATCTTTGCATGTTAGAATGTTAACAAAGAAGCATGGGGACTTTGAAGACTATAATGAGATTATACTGGAAAGAGAACAGGGTATGACAGCATTTTCAGTGGGTTCAATTTATGACTGCAAAATCTAATAGCTTTGTGACTTTAGGTAAATATTATAACTCATCGGGTTAAGTTAAGCAATTTACTTATTTTACATATTTGGCAAATTAGTGAATATTTCTGAATCTCAGTTTCCTTGTATGTAAAATGGGTACAATACCCACTTGCTTTTGAAGAGCAGCTTTAAAAAGTAAATATTTAATATGTAAAATATGTGGTTCATTACAGAGAGTTAGATAGGTTAGCAAAGTTAAACCATCTAAGTTCAGGTAGTTATTGTAGCAGTAGCATTAATGATTTAGTCCTAGAGCACCTTCTCCTGTTGAAGACTATCAATGTATTCATGTATTTTCTGCAATTGAGAGACTGTGCCTTATTGTGGCATCTTTGCCCATGATGTACCTACATATTCACCCTTGTTAGACTGCACTTGATTAAAGACATTTATTATATAGTTATCACTGTAGCAAGACAAGGCAAAAACTATTTTACATTAGACTTCATTCACATTTTACCTCAGTGGTTAAAAAATGAGTATAATAAGGGTGCACAAATGTGATATTTATACTGTCAATCACTCTTTCCCATCTTACTGTAACATTGATAATAAATCATTGCATTTATATGAGGAGCTTGACTTGACTTTAGAATACTCATCAACACAGGCAGCCATCACCAATACATCAGAATTGATAACCTAATTGAAACTAAAAATTAGTTTTTTTCAGGCCAATCAATCAATATCTATGTCAGTCTATCTATCATCTATCTAATCTATCTATCTATCATCTATCTATCTATCTATCTATCTATCTATCTATCTATCTTTTATCATCATCATCTCTATCTCTGTCTGTCTATCTATCTACCATGTCATGACTTGAATAACTTCCTTCCATTTTACTCTGATTTTTGTAACGTTTGCCAAGAATTCATTGTGATCTAGATGTATTGATAGATTTCACAAAAGTTGATAAAACAATTTAGTAAATAAGGTGTTATTATAGTTAACTAACGTGAGACAAACTTATTTTCATCTGTTTTTTTTCTCATCAACATTTGACTTCTTATTTTTAAAAGAAATCTAGTTACAGACAGAGGGGAGGGGGTCGGAAGATTGGGAGAATGGGATGAAGGTTTAAAGAAGTACAAATTAGTAGTTGATATTAGGTTACGGGGATGGGGAGCACGGTAGAGGGAATACAGGTAGCATTAATATGATGGCTAGGTGGTGGATGAGGAGAGGGAGGGAGCAATTGGGGGAATTGTTTTATGAACTATATAGATGTCTAACCAATTTACAGTATACTTAAAACTAATTTAAATAAATTTTTAAAAAGAAAAGTTTAAAAAATTTATTTTAAGTATCTTAAAAGAATTCTTAGACATCAAATGATTCTTTTAATACAGCAGTTAATGATTTAAATCTCACTGATCATAAACATATGGAATAAATACCAAAAAACAAAATATGATTCTCCAATTTAAAACTCATCTTAAATTGTATTTTAAAAAACAAAACTGGCTATTAGTCCAAGGTATAAAATATATGAACAGAATAAAGTATAATAGTGAAGAATAAATAACACTTTTTTCACATGGGCAAAACTAATTCTACTGGCCACATAGAATTTCAGAACATGGAACAGCAAAAACAAAGAGGAGTTTTGAAAAGGGAAGTAAAATTTATGCATAAATCAGATGAAGGTATATACACCTCCTTGCAAAAGAAAAGTCTCTTTTGACAGTGATATCTGACAGTTCTTCAATCAGAGTAATCAGAACCAGGTGCATTATTGAATTTCACAAGTCTAGAAATATGCCATGAGAAGGTGAATAGGTTCAGACGGCAATGAATAATCAAGAAACTACAAATGAAATAGTCAGGTAAGTTTTTTCTTTTTTGTGCTAAAGTACTAAAAGAAAAAGATATAAATTTTAGTTTTAATATTATCACCAAATAACTGTGAACTTATTTTGACAGTTCTCTGGGCCTCATTTTACTAATATCTAAGGTAGGAGTAGTAAATAATTTTAATGTGTCATCTAGTTCTAAATTTTATTATTCTATAATTATAAGATTATGCAATTCATTACAACTACCTTATAACAGCATAAGTAAAAGAACCTTGCACAGATTTAGGCTATTAGTCCTGTTTAATAATTTCTAACACAATATCTATCAATTTCACACTAAAAAAAAAAAATGAACAAAAAAATCTATCAAAACAAGAAAAAAGGAAATAACTTATTTTACTACTGGATGTTTTGACCACAAGTCAATTAGTCAACTTATTGCAAAATCTGGGAGGCATCACCATTCAGGCCTATATATGCCTAATAACTTGAACAGAGAAAAATTGACAAAATATAAAAGAATTTAGATGACCTCTATGACTACTTTCATCTTAAGTTAAAAGATTTGAGGGCCTATACACACATTCACCATATATATAATACATATAATAGAATACTGAAGTCATTACAATCCAAGTTAAAACCAATGACTTGGGGAAACACATTTAATATATTAAGTAGACAAATTACATTATAAAACCATATGATTTTAATATTTTAAAATGCTTAGAAGTTTATATAATATTATATTAAGAAACAGCTATGTTTGAATGGTGAGAAAACAGATAATTTCCATTTTGTCTTTTGTAATTGTCTGAAATTTTCACCTGAGAGGAATAAGAAATGAAGAAAAGCACAGAAACTAGTTATTTTGTGCAGAAGTCTTAGAAAACTAGAAAGAAAGTTGATGACACCTGGTGGTTGCAAATTACACCCTAGATTACATAGTCCCTGAAGTAAAATACTGCAGCAGGTTTGAAAACATGAAGAAATAAAAGTACTAATAAAAGTTTAGGGTTAGAAATATACAGATAACTGATTTTAAATATAATCCATCAGTTCAGAATGTCAAAGAGTTACTTAAATATGGATACCACCATAGAACCCATAGAAAAAAATCTCTATACATTTGACTTTGATCTTATCAAACACATCTGATTATAGATTTGAGAAAGGTATAAAAAGCACAGGCAGAAATAAGAGCGAATGAGGCCAAGGTCAATTCTTATATGAAAACTTTCATTCTTTAAGAATTATTATACAGATGTTTTAAAAGGTGAAGGAGGACCATGAATTTGAATACATCCAGAAAGAACTCTCTTGTATTAATTTTCTATTGTTGCTATACCATGTTACTATGAACTTAGTGGCTTAAAAAACACATTAATCTTACAATTCTGTAGGTCAGAGTGCAGTACTGGTCTCACTGGGGTAAATCAAGGTGTCACTAGGGTTGCATTTCTTTCTGGAGATTCTGGAGAATAATTTATTTCTTTGCCTTTGCCAACATATAGAGGTTGCCTGTAATCCTTGGTTTATGGCCACCCACTTCCTCTGTCTTCAAAGCCAGCAAAGTCAAATCTCTTTCTGACCCTTCTTCAATTATTATCTCTCTTTTGGACATCGGTTGGATTATCTAGAATAATCTCCCTATCTCAAAGTCCCTAACTATTCTCATTTACAAAGCCCCCTTTTTCTGTGTAAAGTAGTATAATCAGGAGATTAGGATGTGAACATATTTGGAAAGTCATTGTTCTGCCAATTGCAACTTTGAAAGAGATACTACAGAAAAAAAGAAAAAAATCATCCTTAATGAGAAAATACAAATAACTGGTAGTAAAGCAAAATAGAAGTATAGAACTAACACATGCAGTTTATCAAATGGAGAGGAAAATAGTAAAGAGAGGAAAATCAGGATAAAATGGCAACATTGAAGAGTACAAAACTATGCCTAAGAATTATAGGTATACATAAGAGAGAGAAGGAAAGAATGAATAAATGAAACAAACAATAATGCAACATATGTAGAAAAAGTACATCAACTGAACAGTACTACTGAGTATGTTTGTTGAGAGGACTCACCTTTTTCCAGATTAAATTATGAAGAGACCTACACATAAACATGGCCTAGACAATTTTATTAAATTCAGGGAAAAACAAATATACTCTGTAGGCATTCATGAAGAAAAAGTACTTATTACTAAAATGCAATACTCAAGTTTTTCTTAGATTTCTTCTCCATTGTGCTAAATGCTTAAACAGTATGCCACAAACCTTTTTCGACTATGACTTCTGATAAAAGTAAACATCTCAGACCTTATTTTAATAATATTTGAAAATGGAACTTAAACACATATTCTGATTATATGTAAATCAAAGTGCATCTCTGGTACTTCTCAAAAGGCAGAGTTGTTAACCTACTATACTAGATGAGATATGGAAAGGCAATTCATAAAAGAGGAAAACAATTAGCCACTCTACACAGGAAAAAGTGCACAGCCTTTCTCTAATAATCAAATAAATATGAAGACATTCAAATAATATAAGCTGCCTCTATTAAATTGGTAATGATATGTTCTTTCCATTAATTACATTATGAGATGTTTAAAAATTGCAGTTTTATGAGCTCTAGATATTACGAATTAGCATAATCTTTTAGGAAGTCAATTTTATATTGTGTATAAAAAAGTCTTAAGAGTTCATATCCTTTGAATCAAAAATTGTTTCCTAGGAATCTGTCCTAAGGAAATAATTAGAGAAGCCTGCAAACATGTATGTACATAAACATTCATTAGATAAGCTGTTATTGCAAATAGGAAATACTTCAAATATATAAGTACATGAGCATTCTTAGCTTAATTATGACACCAATAGGATGGACAATTATAATCATTAAAAAATATATTTAAAAAAATTATAAAACCTAAAATCATAATAGTGGGGCAAAAATGACTATGTAAATTATTTAGATAGCATAATAGCAATTAAATATATAAACATACAGATATAAAGAAAACAATGGTCCAATTAACATTAACCTTACTTTATCATATCATTTTCTTTGGTCTGTAAGTAACACCAATAAAATATTGTAAAAGGGCATAATTATTGATAATGATAGGCACTTTAATGTGGATGAAGTATTATATTTTTGATAAATTCATTATAAACAAAATTTTTATAAAATATGTGACTTATTTACATAAAAAGAAGTTTCCTATTTCAATATATCTCATTTAATTACACCAAAACAAACTTTATGGTCGAAAGGAAATAATTTTAATGTATGTGTTAATTTAAAACTAGGCATATTTATATGTTTGCATTTCAAATGCATTCTCCAAGTTTACTATAAATTTGGACTAGCGGTACATCAGTGTAAGCTTCTTCTTTGATTATAAATCCACTTGTTCTTTAGATTACATATTTTTTTCACCAAGTATCAACAAAACATGGCTGGCAGTCAAAATCTAGACTGCTGCCTGCTTTATTATGTTTTTTGTTTTTCGAATTTTCTGGGCCTTCTAATACTGTAATCACCGATTTCTCTTTCGCTCACTCCCTTGCTCTCTTTCCTTTTGCCGCCTGAGTTAGGTAAAGTGTCATTGATCTATACCTATGCTCATTGGTTTATGTAATGTCTATGGCTGCTTTCACACTCCAACAGCAGAGTGGCACAGTTGTTACAGAGACTGTATGGTCTGTGAAGCCTAAAATATTCACTATATAGACTTTTACAGAAAAAAAAAAATTGCTGATTCATGATACGAACAATAAAGTTCAACCCATTGTAATAAATTCAATATGTACAGATTTGATTTGATTTAATTTGATGTATACTCTGAAGATTGTTTAATTGTGAAATATGTTTATTGATACTTTCTTCCCATTTAAAAATTTTTTTTACTATGCTCTCTTACTTCATTTGCCTGTCCCCCTTTTTTTTACTCTCTATTTTTCTTTGCTTCTCTCTACACTTTACTCGTACACCTAACTCCTTTTAGGAGTACAATATGAGGTGAGAAGATTTTTAGCAAAGGAAAATGGTAGTCGTTTGGCAAGGCCATACTGCCAGTATAGAGTTTTAACTCCAAAAGAGGCCATGGGCAAGTATAAATGGCTATAAACAGGACGGAGCCAGAAAAAGCATAGATGCCGCCAGCAATTCTACCTTGTTTAATCAACTCTTCCCTCTCCTTATATGGCATGATATCTCTTCACTGTTGAGCAGCTAGGTAATAATGACTATAGAAATTCCGAAGAAAGGATGTACATTTTCTGTATCTAAGAGTTTGATTCCTACCTACTTTTTCACATTTGAAGAACATTGAATTAGAAGATACTATTTTCATCTTAATTTATTCAGGTCTTGGAACATGTACTTTTTTAAAACAACTTTTAAATAAGCAAACAAAGCCACCACCTTTATTGAATGTTCCTTGCCTAAGATTGTCTCTGGACTTATTAGTGATCCACCACATCAATACCCTAGCCTCCTCTTACAGACAATAATAAAACATTATACCCTTCATTTATAAGATTTGATGATGTAACTCAAAACCCATTTCAAGTTTCAGATATTCTGAGTTTCCTAAATTTGAGAAAGTGTCTCAGACTTTGGTCCACCATTGTTCCCATCTCTCAGACAATAGAACCATTAGCAATGAAGATCAAACTGCTGATTGCATATCTTCTATTAGAAAAATCTTTGTAGAGACAGCATTTCATAGAGAAACTTAAAAATTGCTTGAACTGGTAGAAACTTCAGAAGAAATAAGTGATTTGAAGAAATATAATGCTGAATATGTCCTGTCATCAGGCAGCAGAGATAAAAGGATCTCCTTTGACTCTATGACAATGGTTATTGATTATCTTGAGATGTAAATGAACAACTGTGATTTCTAGATGCTTTAAATACATACTTCCTTGTCATCTTTGGCTTTCATAGGTGTCTGTATTTATGCTTATGTCAATTTTAATAAGTTTTATAGAACCAGAGAAATAAATATCTCTGAATTTTTCATGTTTTATTATGAATTTATAATGAATAAGTTTATAAAACTTTAGTAGGATTAGCAACAGTATTTTGATTATTATAATTAAGTATTATAATTTGTTGATCTTTCATTTGGTTTATATCCAATACATTTCATAGTGTCTAAAGATCAGCTTCTAAAAAGACTGTTCTTTGGTTGTATTCATATTTTTAATGATGTATACCACAAGTTACTCTCTCTATGTTCCTTCATACCTGTAGGATGATGTGACAACGTCCAATAGTCTTGAAAATAGATGATATATTCTTCAATGTGTACAACTGGTCCACGAATTTTCTAGTGTAAAGAACCCTTTATCTTGGCTTAATGGGAGGAGCTTAATGAACAGAGTGGATATACATCAGAAAGGAATCCCTGTTTTGATGTCATGGTTTCAAATCAGATGATAGGGCAGATGATACTTCTGGCACTTTGATAAAGTGTTTCTTGAAATCAATAAACCTTGAATTTATGACCCTTGGTTTTCCATGGACAAAATTATATCTATCATCAGCAGGGGAGAAAAAAAGTGGTAATCTTCTTATAACTCAAATAAACAGATATCACAAATATAACTCTGCAGTTTACAAACCATGTTTCTATTTATATGGGCTGATAATGAGGCTCCAAAGCTATTTAGAAGTTAAATAATGTAGGAATTGTGTGTATAATTATTAAATTAATCATTAAATGAGCTTCAGCACAAATGTATTAAAAATCTTACATATGTATGTATGTATGAATGTAAATATATATCTATATGGTTACACACACACACACATGCACAAGCAGAACTCAAGTGCTACATCATATTCTATATGTGTTACATCATATTCTATAGAGCTGTATAAAATGGCAGCCCTGGCCAGATGCTTTATTTACATTGGTAAATCAAACAAATATGGTGTCGATTCTCAATAGTCTATGTTATAGAGAGAAAGGAAAGTAACAAATAGAAAGCATATAACATTTCTCTGTGTGATATACCTTGAAGATGATAATATTCTAAAAAACAATGGTCAGGGGAAACTAAATTATCGAACTAGCAAGGGAATACTTTATTAAGGCAGTGAAGCCTGAAATTTGAGAAAGAACTAGTCAAATGAAGAGCCGGGAGACTGAGCATTAAAGATGGAAGGAAAAATATGTTTTCAGAGACCACTGAAGCAGGAGAGAATTTGACAACATTGAAATTATCAAAGACCAGCACAGTTGGAGAGGAAAAATGGGGAAAAAAAAGACCTCAGAATGAGATTGGTGATATGTCTGTTGGCTGGATCATACAGATCCTTGTAAGGTATATTTAATGGTTTGGATTTTATTCTTAATACAATATGGAACTACTGCCAGCTTTTAAGTATAAGAGTGGTAGCTTAAATAATTGACTCAGAATATTGTGTAATGAGAGCCTGAAGCAGAATGAATATAGAGTAAAGGTGAAGATAACAGCTAAGAATCTATGTGAACAATCCAGGTAAGGGATGACAGTGGCTTCACTGTGGTAATGTCAATGGAAAGTAAAATAGACATATTCAAGAATATTTGAGGACAAAAAAATGTCAAAAATTGGTGATGGGTTAGATGGGTTGTGATAAATAATTAACATGACATAATAAAAAATAGCTGTCTTCACAAAAACATTTCACAAAAAGAAATGAATTATGGGTCAGATTTAAAAAGCAAATTTTAAGAGCTAAAAAAACCACATTTGATTCAAGGGTCTAAAACAGAGGTGTCTGGCCTGGAATCATATTGGGGATGAGACCAACAATTTTTATTTTTCATAGTTCAATACTGTTTCAGAACTCATACATTTTATTTGATAAGTCCACTTCAAATACCTTTGTTTATGAATGTATGTTTATAGATTGGTATGCAAAGACTTGTTTAAATTCTGATAATGGAATGCATTTATTATCTATATTTGATCTGTAATGATAAGAAAATAGTGTTTTAAGATCATATTTAGTGTGAGTACATGTGTGCAAAAATGGATTAGTAAAGTAACGCATGCTTATTATTAAAAGTGAAAAATACAGAAAAGAATGAAGAATAAAATCAAAAAATTTTAAATTCTATCATCTAGAGATAGTCATTATTAATATGATGGTGTGTTACATCCAAATATTTTTCTGTACACACAAAAACATACACATAAACATATTAATGTAAAATGTCTGTATGAAAAATAATATGGACTTTAGAACAAAGAAAAACAGTATAAATGCCAGTTTAGCCTCTTGCTAACTCTATGTCCCTGAGAATGTTACTTAGACATTTGACCTTTCACTTCCTCTCCTCTAAAAAGAGTGAAATAATACTCAGAGCCATAATGTGGAATGAAATACAGTATTGACACATGCAACATCATGAATAAATTTAAGCAAAAGATATAAATGAAAGAAGATTCTAAACTTGAATTCTGTATAATTCCCTTTACAAGACCTTTTACAAAGTAAAACTATAGAACTAGGAAACAGATGAGTGGTTGCCAGGGTCTCAGGCTGGGGAATGATTGACTACAAAGTGATATGTGGGTATGGGGTAATTCTAGGGGAAGGTGAGGGCGGTGGCAGTGAAATTGTTTTAAACAACTCTATATAATTGCCAATATTAACATAAATGTACATTAAAATGTACTGCATATAATTTTTACCTCAACAGACAAAACAAATAAACAAGCAAAAAACCCTCTGAGCAAACTAGAAAAAGAAGGGAACATTAACATCATAACTAAGGGCATCTAAAAAATAGAGACCAATCATTTTCAACATGAAAACTTTAATACTTTCCACCTAAAGATTAGGAAAAAGATAAAGATGTATGCTCTTACTACTTCTATTTAACATTGTTCTAGAGATCCTACCAAATACTATAAGCCAAGAGGGAAAAAAAAGTTTCACAGATTGTAAATGAAGACATATCCATTATTTGCAGACATTTGCAGAAAACCCTAAGGAATTTACCAAAAATCTATTGGAACTAATAATTAAATTTAGAAATGTTGCATTTTACAAAATAAAATCAATTGCATTTCTAATATGAGCAACAAACATTTCCCAAATGAAATTTAAAAATCTAGAATATTTATGATGACATAAAATATTTTGTAATAAATGTGACAAAATTTTTCCAAGCTCTATGTACTTAAAAATACAAAACATTATAAAGAGAAATTAATGAAGACCTAAATAAATTGAGAATCAGACTAAGGTCATAATTTAAAAGACTCAATATTTTTTGTCTTTTTAAGTTTATTGGGGTAACATTGGTTAATACAAATATATAATTTTTAGATGTACGTTATAATTTGACATTTGTGTATTCTAATGTGTGATTACTACTCAGAGTTCAGTTTCCTTCAGCTACCATATATTTGATCCCCTTTACCCACTTCATCCTCCCTCGACTCCTCTATATTTGACCCTTTTTACCCTGTCTACCTCTTCCCTCCTTCCCCCACACCCTACCCTCTGGTAACCACTAGTCCATTGTCCATGTCCCTGAGTCTCTGTTTGTCCTGTTCATTTGTTGCTTTTAGGGTTTATATCCCACATATAAGTGATACCATGTGATTTTCTATTTTTTCTGTCTGGCTTATTTTGCTTAGCATGATTATCTCGAGGTCCTTCCCTGTTCTTGCAAATGGCAGTATTTCATCTCTTCTTATGGCTGAGTAATATTCCATTGTATATATGTACCACAGCTTCTTTAGCCAATCATCTATCGTAGGATACTTCGGTTGCTTCCATGTCCTGGCCACTGTGAATAGTGCTGCTATGAACATCGGTGTACAAATATCTTTTCAGATATGGGTTTTCAAATCTTTGGGGTAAATACCCAGTAGAGGGATTGCTAGATTGTATGGTAGATCAATTCTTAGTTTTTGAAGAACCTCCATACTGTTTTTCCATAGTGGCTGTACCAATTTGCAGTCCTAAGAGCAGTGTATGAGGGTTCTTTTTTCTCCACATCCTCTCCAACATTTGTTATTACTTGTCCTGTTGATTATAGCTATTCTACCAGGTGTGAGATGGTATCTCATTGTGGTTTTGATTTGCATTTCCCTAATAGCTAGCTAGCGATGTTGAGCATCTCTACATATAGCTAGCTAGTGATGTTGAACATCTTTACATATACTTGTATGTCCTCTAGGGAGAAGTGTCTGTTTAGGTCCTCTGCCCATTTTTTGATTGGATCTTTTTTTGTTGTTATTGAGTCATATGAGTTCTTTGTATATTTTGGATCTTAGGCCCTTATTGGAAGCATTGCTTGCAAATATATTTTCCCATTCGGATGGTTGTCTCTTTACCTTGCTGACGATTTCTTTTGCTAAGCAGAAGCTTTTTAGTTTGATGTAGTTCCATTCATTTATTTTAGATTTTACTTCCCTTGCCTTTGAGGTCAAATTCATAAAATCCTCTTTAAGTCCGTGGTCCTTGAGTTTAGTTCCTATGTCTTCTTCTATGCATTTTATTGATTCTGGAAAAGACTCAATATTTTTAAGATGACAATCCTACACAAATTGCTCTATATAGCTAATGTACTCATGATCAAAATCTTAATAGCTATTTTTGACAAAATCAACAAGTTGATCTTAAAATTTATATGGAAAGACAAAGGATGTAGACTAGCTAAAACAATTTAGAAGAGAAAGCAAAATTAGAAGATTTTAAATATCTGATCTCATGACTTGCTGTCGGGATAAAAGTCATTACTATGTATTATTGGTTTACGAATGAACATATTTATTAATCAGTGTAACAGAACAGAGTCCAAATACACCAACATTTATATACCCAATTGATTTTCGAGAGGAACAGCTAAGCTTCTCAACAAATGTTGCTAGAACAATTGGATGTAGGCATAGAAAAAAATGTGTCTTGACCTGTATCTTACAGATGCATACTAACTTAAAATGGATCATAGACCAAAATGTTAAAGCTAAAATTATTAAACTCACAGAAGAATCACAGAAGAAATCTTTGTGATATTGAATTAAGCAAAATATTTTGTTTAAACATGAAACGAAAAATGGAAAATATAACAAAAATTTGATAAATGGGCTCATCAAGATTACAAATTTTTGTTTTCAAAAGATATAGTTTTAGTCTATGGTCACACTACCTGAACAAGCCCGATCCCATCTGATCTCGAAAGCTAAGCAGGGTTGGGCCTGGTTAGTACTTAGATGGGAGACCACCTAGGAAGACCAGGTGCTGTAGTATGAAAAATAAAAAAATAAGGGATTGTAAGCTGACAAGGTCCTTGCAATCTGTGAGGTCAACCAAGGGTTGCCTTGCCTAAAAAAATAAATAAATTAATTAAATTAAATTAAAATAAAAGATATAGTTTTAAAAAGGCAAATTATAGGTAAGGAGAAGATATTTGTAAAATAGCCTTATCTAACTAAGGGCTTATATCCAGAATAATAAAGAACTCTTACAACTCAATAACAAGAAAGAAAAAGGACAAAATATTTGAATAGATGCTTCAAAAAACAAATATAAAAATAGCCAGTAAGCACATATAAAGATGTTCAATATCATAATCATCAGAGAAATACAAATTAAAATCACAGAGTGACTACTGTATACCCAACAGAAAAGTTAAGTTTAAAAATGTAACAATATCAAGTTCTGGAGAGGATGTAGTAGATTAGAAATCTCACACATTGCTGATAGGAATGCAAAATGGTAGAGCTGTACTGGAAAACAATACAGTGATATACTATAAATACCAATGTATATTTACTATATTACCCAATAATTCCACTTGTAGGTATTAACACAAGAGAAATGACAACTTACATTCATAAAAAGATGTGTATGTGCATGTTCACAGAAACATACAGATCTTATACAATATTATAGTAATAAATACAAAATATTATAGTAATAAAAAATATAAGCCATCAAAATGTCCAACTATAAAACTTTAATGTATTTAAAAAGTAAGTTGATAAAGATCTTCAAGATTTTTTTTGAGAAAGTTATACGGATAATGGTACATGAAAACCTAATAATTTTGAAAAAAGAAAATAAAGAGTATGACACTTATAAAAGTATATTAAAAACAATATTTTTAAAGGTATCACTGATGTAAGAACAGATCAAAACACCAAACAGAATAGGGAGTGTCCTAAGAATAACAGATTTCATCTCTCTCATGTAAGCAGTGAGGCCAGGACCTCCTGAAGGTCTTAGTTGTATAAAAGAATACAGAGGATATCTGTTCCAGCTATTCTACTCCACTTTCTGATTTCAGAAAATCTTCTAGTGATCCAGTAAGTTGTGGCATGTAATGAAAAAAAATTCGAACAAGTTATATACTTGTTAAACATATGTAAGTCACAAAGTCAAACATAAAAAAATGTAAAGCCAGTGCCAAGATATTCATGGCAAATTATAATGTAATTTTATTCAAGTATGTGTTTGGAAAGGACCAACAATCAATGCAATAATTGTAGTTCAATGTATCTGAAGAAAGAAAATATCAACACATATTTTCTTTGTCATCATAACTGTGATTAAGGAGAATTATAAAAAAGTTTCAAATTTTTTAAAATATAGATTTTTAAAGGAAAACTCTATTTCCCACAGTAGTTTCTAATAACTAAATGATTAAACCTCAAGATTAAAACAAACAAAAAAAATTTAGTGATACACAATTATTCTGGACAGTACAGTATTTCTTAACTGCTACAATTAATGTAAAACAAAACAGAAAATAATTTTGAGTTATGCTTACATTTCTGAAATTCTAGTCTGTGTGTTCCTTGGGATAGTACTATAAGATTCAATTGGAAAATCAGCAGAATTTCTGAAAGTACTAGAAGATCTGTTCTGTCTTTGGCAGGCAATCATCTCTTAGAATCTCCGAAAAGGAAGATCCACTTCACTTGCAGAAAGTGAATTCTCTAATAAATAAACAAGTCATTCTGAAGGTTTTTGAGTAACAAAAACAGCCACTTCTTGGCAAAGAGATACTTTAGAATGAAGGGATGATGGAAAACACTTCTAATGCTACTGATGGAAGTAGACAATTACTAACTGTGACAAAAAACGGACTGAATTTTCAGTGTTTTGTAGGAATAATATTCCTCTTGAAGATCATGTTTTAAAGGTAAACTTACACTAGGGATATCACATCTTAAATGAATAACCTCATAGAACTTGAATCTGTAATTTTTTTTGCAATAAGAACTCTAATATGGAGCATCTTTCAAATGCCTATTATTTATTCCTATATAATTATCACTGACCCCTCAGCATTGACTGTTTGATGTGGTTTAAATAAAAACTGTTAACTAATGTAGAGTAACTTTTAAATAAACCAAAAAAAAGAAAAAAAAGACAACTGCAAAAAAGCAAATAATCTCCCAATATTGTCTGAGATGTCAGCATTAGATGCTTATTTCTCTAAAAAATATTTACAGAATCAATTTTTGTGCATTTTTCCCATTAAATGAATATAGGTGAGTTTATCATACTAAAGAAGTCAGGCTCGCTCTGGCCTGTGAAGAAAGGAAAAATAGTACATAAAGGAATGGGGATAAAAATCATCCAGGGGAAAAAAATCTTCAAAATGTTGACTGTGCTAGGCCCAGTGGGATATAAAATGTAGTTACTAATATATTGGATACCAGTATGTGTATAATCCAAGTAATGGGTACCAATACTGTATTAGACTGGGTTCTCCAGAGAAATAGAACCAATAATATGCAGATAGGTATTGATATAGATACTATATCTAATTATCTATCTATCTTCTATCTATCCATCTATCTATCATCTATCATTCAAGGACAGGGGGAGAGAGAGAGAGAGAGAGAGGGAGAGAGAGAGAGAGAGAGCACACACACTTGATTTACTATAAGGATTTGCCTCACACAATTATGGAGGCTGAAAAGTCCAAGATCTGCAGATGGCAAGATGGAGACTTAAGAGAGTTCATAGTATAGTTCCAGATCAAGTTTGAAGGCCTGAGGATCAGGAAAGCTAAAGGTGAATAATCCATTCTGAGTCTGAGTTTGAAGACAGAAGACTGATTTCTGAGCTCAAAAATAGTGAGGCAGAGAGAAAGGTGTCTTTCTTACTCAGGCTTTTATTCTATTCAGGCACTCAAGGAATTGAATGAGGCCACCTACTTTGAAGAAGACAATCTACTCAGTCTATCAATTATAAGGTTAATCTCACCCTGAAACACCCTAAAGCACACCCAGAATAATGTTTAACCAACTACCTGGGCACCCTGTGGCACACAGAATTAGCCATCACAATACTTTTTCATATTACAAAAGAAAACTATAATTTAAGTGTTCTGAGTTAAACGACAAGGGTATTTCTATCAGAAATATAAAAATACCCAAGAAATCAGAAATATGGTTTACTATTTATTTATTTATTGTTTTTTAATTTTGTCAGTGTCTACTTAAGCCAATAACAGAAGAACAGGCCAGAAGCAAGCTCTCAATGAATTGAGAAAATATTCCCTTGAAATATAGTTTAATATTCTCATTTTACCAATTAACAACCTGATATACAGGGAGTATGGCTGACTTTCCTATGGTGACAAAGACTATCAAAAAGCTAAAATACAGAATTCGTAAACTAAGTCTATAAACTAAGTTAATCTATAAACACTAACTATACCTTCTAAAATTCACACTAAATACAATCATGGATAATTTCTTAGAGTCAAAACAAAATAAAGCCTTAAAATGGTAAGGGATTATTCATAAAGAAGTGTTTTAATTAATATTGAGTGGCCTGGGAAAATTATAGCATAAAATTCCTAGTGTCATACAGTTCTGGTTCAAATTCCAAATCTACAAATTAATTTTACTTTCACTTTTGTTTCTATTTATTAAGGTATAATTTGCATAGAGTGAAACTGACTTTTTTAGGAGTACAGTTCTATGATTTCTGACAAACTCATTAAGTCATGTGATCTCCACCACAGTAAGATAAAACATTTGCATCATACCCAAACTTTCTCTCACATACATATGTAGTCAATATTTTCTCCCCATCCCCAGCCCCTAGCTATCACTCATGTGTTTTGTCCTAATGGTTTGGTCTTTTCCAAAATTCCATCTAAATGGAAACATACAATACATAGCCATTTAAATCTAGTTTATATCACATAGCATAATCTTTTGAGACTGATTCATGCTGTATGATGTATCAGTAGTTCATTCCTTTAACTGAGTAGTATTCGCTTATGTGGATATACCACAGTGTGTTTACCCATTCACCAGTTGATGAGCATTTGCATTGTCATGGACATGCTTTTGTATGGATAGCTGTCTTTATTTCTTCTGGGTAAATATCTCCCATTCATTTTATTGGGTCATTGCCTTTATTTCCTTACAGTTCTAGAGGTCAGAAGTTTGACACAGATCCCACTGGTTAAAACCTAGGTGACAGCAAGGCTGCATTCCTTTTGGAGTCTCAAAGGAGAATGTTAACTTCCTTTTCATGCTTCTAGAAACTGCCTGCATTCCTTTGCTCATGACCCTTCCTTCATTTTCGAAGTCAGTAGTGTAGCATCTTCAAATCACTCTCAGACCGTCTTGGCTCCCTCTTTGAAGGACCCTTCTGATTACACAGAGATCATCCAGATAATCCAGGATAATCTCCCCATCTGAAGGTCTTTAATTTAATCACACCTACAAAGTCTCTTTAGTAACGGAAAGTTACATAGTTACAGGTCCCAGGGATTAGGATGTGGATACTTTCAGGTACCACAGTCTGCCAAGAGGTAATCATGTTTTTGATGCTACAAAAGGGCAGCAGGAGACTGAAGTATTGAATAGAAAAAAAATGTGGCAATATTTGTCCAACATTTAACATTATGCAGGAAAAAGAGTTCTCTGGATCTGGACATGATACATTCATATTTATGTTATAAGAATCTTCTTCAATGCAGAGGATGAAGAGAATTAATTTATTTAGATTCTCCAGCTTAATAGAACTAAAATGGTAAAAAGCACAAACTCTAAGTGATAATTTGTGTTAACTAGGATGCTTTCTGATCCATGCTTTGATCTTACAGACCATTTTAGTCATAAGATGTGAAGGCCAACACCAAATAACTCTGCTGTGATTCTCCTACTTACTTGTCATTTTAAGTAATTAAGACCTTCTTCTATTTAAATTAGTCCCTTGTGAATTTGGGTAATTGATTTTGGCATTTAAATATTATTTTTGAAACCAAAAAGTAAAACTAGGTTTGAGAGCTATAAACTGAGAACCAAATCCTGGTCCATGGTGATCCAATGGATTCAGAGATAAACTGTTAGACTCGACCAGGAAGCAAATCATCTAGTCCAAATGTTTGCTATTTATTTAGTTTTAGTGTCTTTCATTTAATACCAAATACAGCAACAATAACAATAGCTAATGTGTATGCAATTCTTAAGTGCCCACCACAGTATTAAATGCTGTTCATATATTATCCTTCATTGTAGTCCTTTGATATAGGTACTCATAATAGCCCGATTAATTTCACATGTGAAAAATCTGAAACAGACTCTAAAAAACTCACCAAGGTTACAGATCTTAATATTAAATGTATTAAAATGACAGTAAAGTAAATCATGCCTTTGAGAAGAAAAATTTTCATATATGAAAATAGCTGGCAGGCCAAAATATTTTCTATGTTTTAATATCCAAGATTTGATAACATAAATATGATTTACATAATTCCACTGAATAGTGTTAACACTGGAGATATATGTCTACATTTGTATTTAATTAAACTTGAGTATGAAAATGCAGAGTATAATAACCAAGTTATAATAAATACCATTTGAAACTAAATAAAATGTCTCCCAATTTTTTTTTAAATTTTGTATTGAGAGCAATTAGATTTAAGTCAAAATAATTTTATTTTCCATTTATCCCCAAATGAAAGGAGCTGATCAACATTTGGCAACTACATACTTTTTTTCTTTTAATGTGTAAAAAGAAAAAGACTTGTGTCATTTTTCTCATTACCATAAAAAAAAAAGTTTCCGTGTTGATATTCTCATAGTAGTCATTTACAACACATTTGTAGAACTAATTGCAGAGAAGGAATTTGTGCCAAGACTCGATTTCTGTAAAAATAATGCCAATGATTCTTCTTTTCTTTAACTTTTGATGAGGTACATATTTACACAACTTTCTTCTTTTCTTCTTTTCAGTGATTACCAGTTCAAAGAAAGCGTTTTTTACATTTGAAACCAGTTGGTGTGAGGGTAGCTCTTTTCAACATCTTAATTCTTTAAAGCCATATTTCACAATTCTTTAAAGACATAATTCATTGATTATAGAAAATAAGACCATAATGTCATTCTGGAAGCAGTAATATTGAAATTGAGGTGTCAGAGCTCAATATTACTCTGGCAAAATCATCATAAGTAATGCGAGGCAAATTTCATGTTGCTGGATGTAATGAAACTCATGGCAATACAGGACCAGGCGATTTAGCTAGGTATACACTGATAACACACCGAGCACTAGTCATCCCACAGGAAAACATTAATTCCTTACATCAAATGCTATCCATGGTGATTTAGCTTGTGACCTTGCATATTGGAGGCATAGTTATGAGTAAACGGTGAACTCTGTTATATGTTGTGTTCAATCTACCATGACTCATGAGGCATATTTTATAATGTCTGCTTTTGGAGCATGTTTTAAGTTGTGTAAATATGTACCTCATCAAAAGTTAAAGAAAAGCAGCATTACATGCCCTGACAGCATTGTAGAACATTGACCTTTTCTTATTATCATGTGCCTCCGATGCCTCTCTAATGGATAGCTTGACATTTTCATTTAAAACAACTGTTGTGTTCTCTGACATTTTTGTCTCTGTCACTGAAATCATAAGGGTTAGCCGCAATTGTTCGCAATTACCTGGCATACAAATCATTTGCAGGTAAAAGAAGCATAAAAATATTTTTTAATAAAATTGTTACAAGATATATTTCAGAACACCCAGATTTTGCATCTGTCTTTGTAAGTGATCCACTGGTTCACATGATCTGATAGCCTTGTAATTATAAATGTTAAAAATGGGCTTAGTGTATTACTTTCTCTTAAGAAATATTTTATTTTCAAAAAATTGACTATGATATCACTAATATGTGGGATATAAACCTAAAAGCAACAAATGAGCAGGACAATCAAACAGAGACTCATGATGGACATGGACTATAGATTTGTGCTTACCAGAGGGCTATAGTCTAGTGGTTACTAGTTAGGTGAGGGAGGAGGGGGAGGTAGACAGGTAAAGGTGGTCAAATATAGGGGGTGGGGGAGGGTGAAGCGGGTAAAGGAGATCAAATATATGGTAGCTGAAGGAAACTGGACTCCGGGTGGTAATCACACAATAGAATGAATAGATGTCAAAATATAATGTACACCTGAAAATTACATAATTGTATTAACCAATGTTACCTCAATAAACTTAATAAAAAAAATTAAGTGGATGCTCATATTCCCTAAGATTTGTGGAGATTTGTTTTTATAAGTTAATTCATTTATAGTTCCCATTTTAAGTTTAAATGTAACATGAAGAATGCAAACATGAATTTCAATTACGTGTATGCATTTGTTTATAGATTGTTTTTTTAACCTAAGATTTGAGGTTGTTACCAAAAGTAGATAAAAAGAAAAACAAATAATGAGAAAATTGGATTAAAATATATGAGAAAATTAATAAAGGCAAACGGAAGATTATTATATGGACAGGCATCTTATGTGACAATAGCAGTTAATAAAAGTGGACTCCAAATTTGATTCTGAGGTTCATGGAGAGCAAAGCACACACAGACACAAAAGTAGAGTTATAAGACTCACAGCATCCAACAAACAAATTATTTAAGAGAAATACAACTTTGCCTCAAAATGAGATCTGTGTCATTTTTCTCCCATGGGTCTTCATAAAGAGAATGCTGTCTTTGATACGAAGTTTCTTCTCCCTTAACACATGCTTTGCATGGTTCAGAGAGAATGCATGAAATCATGTTGTTTAGGATTGAATCCTGGCTTTCGAACTACTGAACTGTTTAACCAACTAAGAGTTCATTGCTCCATCTGTAAAGTGGGGAAAAGTAGCTCCAATTTTACAAGGCTGTTGGGAGGAAAAAAATGGGTTGCTTTATGAAGCACTTAGCTCAGTGCCTGATACATTTTCAGTAAATGAATATTAAATTTTTAGTGACTCCAACATCCTCTGGGGATAGGTAATAAGAATGCTGATGTGTAATTGTGTAAAAGTATATTTTATGACCTTCAAATTAACAGGGTCCAGTAATGTCAGTCGGTTTAGTCTAAGGCAATAATTTAGAACATAGAACTTTTTCTAGAGCATAATCTGCAGAACAGTAGTGTCATAAGATGGGTCACACATATTGGTTTGTGAAACTCAACCCTTTATATTCTTTTTTTTCAGCTGCAGAGTGCACATTAGCATATTTGAGGCTCTGAAATACCATTCTTTGAGCAACTTAATTAACTGTGTTTAGTGCAATGTTTTATTAATTTTGTTTGTTTTGTTTTACTGTTGAACAACTCTTGTTTGTTTTTATTATTTGGTAGAACCATGTATTAGTATGTAAATTTATTAGTCTTCAGTTGTACAATTTAGGAAACAGTGCTCTAGATCATGCTCTATGCATCCTCCTAGGCAATTTTCCATAATGCTGTTTCTTACAGCTCCATTTTGGAGAAGAATTAGATGGCAAATATGTCAACGTCATAGTGTTTTGAACAAATTCAGACTGCAATATTTCATGTTCCTGAACAGGATCCTAAGCATGGGACTTGATTGGTGACCAGTAATGAAAATAATGAGCTTTAATAAGCACAACTTGAAGGAACGGTCACCACAGTCCCAAATTCATAGGGGCCAAGAAAGAAACAATTAGCTGGGCCAAGATTTTAAGATATCAGTTCTGGGCCCACTTCAACAGGACCATAAAGCTGAAGTCTTGTGTAAACTAGCATATGAAGTTTAGTGTAGAATATTCCCAAACCAGTTATCTACCATAGCCTTATATCACACAGTCAAATATTCAAAGATAAAAATGAATTAGCCCTTAATTTTACTAGAGAACTGAACCTCTTCCTAAAACACAAGTGATATATGTTCTATACATGAAATTTTGTTTAATATCTGCTAAAAATCCTTATTTTCTCAGTAATCATTCTTAAACCATTTTTTTCTGGCCATAATTACATAAAAGAATTAACGATTTGTTGAGATTGCTCATAGAACTTTCTAACAAAAACATTATCACAGAAAAGTACTTGTATTTGACTTCAAAATTATATCTGGCTCATTCAAAAGTAGTAGAAAATCATTAAGTCACAAATTAAATATAAGGGAGAGCTGACCAAAACATATCCCTATTTATGCTACTTAAAATTGTTATTGTTCTGCCCATAATGTCTCCTACAAACTTTCTAGTGGTAGCATTAAATAATAAATAAAGACTTTTATCTTTTTAAAAAATTGCTTTCAGGTAAATTGGAATAAGCTAAATAAGGGAAGGAGCCTTGACTGATTTGTCTTTATATATCCACTGTATGATAAAATGGCAGGTACATGGTGGACACATAAAAATATTTATATGAAATAATGGATTCATGAACACTAGTTGAGAACCTCAAAAGCAGAATGATTATAAATCTATTATAGCTGTTTATGGAAGGACACAAATAAAATGTCCTCATTCTCACATCATACTTTTAGGATTGGTAGGCTTACAAGTTATCTCATATCTCTAACGAAAACTGAAAAATCAATCATATGTGAGCTTTGCAGCACTTTCATTG
>NW_011888967.1:255699-291964 GCF_000151845.1 Pteropus vampyrus | reverse complement strand
TTCTCCCTTAACACATGCTTTGCATGGTTCAGAGAGAATGCATGAAATCATGTTGTTTAGGATTGAATCCTGGCTTTCGAACTACTGAACTGTTTAACCAACTAAGAGTTCATTGCTCCATCTGTAAAGTGGGGAAAAGTAGCTCCAATTTTACAAGGCTGTTGGGAGGAAAAAAATGGGTTGCTTTATGAAGCACTTAGCTCAGTGCCTGATACATTTTCAGTAAATGAATATTAAATTTTTAGTGACTCCAACATCCTCTGGGGATAGGTAATAAGAATGCTGATGTGTAATTGTGTAAAAGTATATTTTATGACCTTCAAATTAACAGGGTCCAGTAATGTCAGTCGGTTTAGTCTAAGGCAATAATTTAGAACATAGAACTTTTTCTAGAGCATAATCTGCAGAACAGTAGTGTCATAAGATGGGTCACACATATTGGTTTGTGAAACTCAACCCTTTATATTCTTTTTTTTCAGCTGCAGAGTGCACATTAGCATATTTGAGGCTCTGAAATACCATTCTTTGAGCAACTTAATTAACTGTGTTTAGTGCAATGTTTTATTAATTTTGTTTGTTTTGTTTTACTGTTGAACAACTCTTGTTTGTTTTTATTATTTGGTAGAACCATGTATTAGTATGTAAATTTATTAGTCTTCAGTTGTACAATTTAGGAAACAGTGCTCTAGATCATGCTCTATGCATCCTCCTAGGCAATTTTCCATAATGCTGTTTCTTACAGCTCCATTTTGGAGAAGAATTAGATGGCAAATATGTCAACGTCATAGTGTTTTGAACAAATTCAGACTGCAATATTTCATGTTCCTGAACAGGATCCTAAGCATGGGACTTGATTGGTGACCAGTAATGAAAATAATGAGCTTTAATAAGCACAACTTGAAGGAACGGTCACCACAGTCCCAAATTCATAGGGGCCAAGAAAGAAACAATTAGCTGGGCCAAGATTTTAAGATATCAGTTCTGGGCCCACTTCAACAGGACCATAAAGCTGAAGTCTTGTGTAAACTAGCATATGAAGTTTAGTGTAGAATATTCCCAAACCAGTTATCTACCATAGCCTTATATCACACAGTCAAATATTCAAAGATAAAAATGAATTAGCCCTTAATTTTACTAGAGAACTGAACCTCTTCCTAAAACACAAGTGATATATGTTCTATACATGAAATTTTGTTTAATATCTGCTAAAAATCCTTATTTTCTCAGTAATCATTCTTAAACCATTTTTTTCTGGCCATAATTACATAAAAGAATTAACGATTTGTTGAGATTGCTCATAGAACTTTCTAACAAAAACATTATCACAGAAAAGTACTTGTATTTGACTTCAAAATTATATCTGGCTCATTCAAAAGTAGTAGAAAATCATTAAGTCACAAATTAAATATAAGGGAGAGCTGACCAAAACATATCCCTATTTATGCTACTTAAAATTGTTATTGTTCTGCCCATAATGTCTCCTACAAACTTTCTAGTGGTAGCATTAAATAATAAATAAAGACTTTTATCTTTTTAAAAAATTGCTTTCAGGTAAATTGGAATAAGCTAAATAAGGGAAGGAGCCTTGACTGATTTGTCTTTATATATCCACTGTATGATAAAATGGCAGGTACATGGTGGACACATAAAAATATTTATATGAAATAATGGATTCATGAACACTAGTTGAGAACCTCAAAAGCAGAATGATTATAAATCTATTATAGCTGTTTATGGAAGGACACAAATAAAATGTCCTCATTCTCACATCATACTTTTAGGATTGGTAGGCTTACAAGTTATCTCATATCTCTAACGAAAACTGAAAAATCAATCATATGTGAGCTTTGCAGCACTTTCATTGAGAATGGAAACAGCTCAACTAGAATTAAATTATCTTTAGAGGCAAATATGATTAAACTAAAAGAGATCAACAACTGTTATCCAAATAGGTAAAGAAGATTTGAGAATTGTCTCATTAATTGAGAATAATTTTAGAATGTTTGTAGTTTGGGCATGGGGCCAGTTTAAAGTATTGTAACACTAATAACTCTAAGAAAAACATAATTTCCTAATTACAAGAATCAAAATATGGTTCTATTTTCTATATAACTCAATAATGCTTACTCATATGACAAATTTGTTCAGAACAGTGTGTGATTATGAAAGAGAACTCACGAAATATGTTATCTCTGTTCTCCCTAAATTGACATATGGTTATAGTTACAAAGCTTTGGGAAGACTTTCTTATTGGCTTATATAGGTTCAGATTCCTATATGAGAATTATATAGGCAATATTTGACATAAGCAAGAAACATGTTCTTGGAAAATTTTTATAAATGAAAAGAGAACAAGCAGCTTAAAGGCTCACATCTACTGAGTTTTTTCCTACCTTGAGTTTTTCCTTCTTTGTTTAAACGTTCCTAAAAAATATCAACTTTTTACCATGTATTGACTTTTTCCAGGAAATCTCCCTATGGTTGTTAAAATAAGAACTTGCTAAAACATAAGTAAACTTTATTGTATAAGCAAGCTAGGTGAGACGATGTTAATTGCTTGAGTAAAGCACATTCATTTCATGCCAATAATCCATGTAATTCAACTCTGCCTAGTCTCACTCACCTGTGTCTTGCATTGGCAGCCTGTGGGGGTACTATTTTAAAGTAGTTTTTAAAAATTATGAAAAGTATTGGTGTAGTCCAAAAGAGGTTGATACAGAAACAGGAAGCTCAAAGTTCTTGGTATGTTGCTTCCATATAGACTGCCTCTTGGTTTTGGTCTCATTATCTTCCCTGGCAACCCTCTTAGGCCGAATATTAGTGCTCGCTCCCTCCCTCTCTCCCTCCGTGTCTCTCTCCCTCCATGTCTCTCTCTCTCTCTGTCTCTCTGTCTCTCTGTCTCTCTCTCTCTCCCTTTTGTGCCACACATGCCTATACACATGAATGGTCCCCTTATTATCAATGGAAAATGCACATATTTGATCCATTATATATTACAATGAAGTTATTTCCCAAATCATAGCTTCAAACTCTGCTGCTTCAAGCAATCTTTTACCTTTTACAAGCATAACACAGATATCAGTGTAACATGCCCCTAAATTCCAGGGTACACATGAAGCTCTTCTCACTAAAGAAAATAACCCACATATCTATCTTCCATGGAAAAAACGAGACTACCAGAGTATAAAAAGACAATTCTGAAATTATTCCATTGCATTTCCTCTTATTCCATTCTATAACCTCTCTTTTGACCTTTCCAACATCCTGTGGTAGATTATAGATTAATAGTCAAATAAAGGGGTACAGTAGAATCTTGGTTCCTGAGTACTTGTTTTGAAAGACATCTCGTGTGGTCTCTCATTTCAATATACAATGTGGAGTACTTGTCATTTGATGTCTTAATTCAACTGAAGAACCAATTTAATCAGAATTCTGGGAAAAAAAGTAAAGTTTACAACAAACAAGTGAACAGTAAATCAAAAAAGAGTTAGGAAAGTTCTGTGAAATTTTTTTTTGCCTTTGCTCTACCTCCTTTCTTGCTCAGTGACAGTTGTGAAGACAGCAGCCGTATTCCTAGTGTGACAACTGGTCTCTGGTTCTGGTGGTACGGACCAGACTTCATTCACAAAGTCTTATGTATATCTGTGCTAAACTGAGGGCAACCTGAAGGACTGACACAAGGCATTTATCTCTGTTTTGTATAATGAGAAGTCAACTAAGAATGGGAAAGTGGCAGGTATCTCTCAAAAACATAAGGCTAATTAATAACCTTCAGGCACCTAGGGCAAAAGATTACTTATTGAGACATATTATAGATCATCTAAAAACTCTTAGGAAAAGCTAGGGAGAGATTCTTTGGTATTTTAGGGCAATCAGAAAATCTCTGATGTATACTTAGGGAATGTAGAAAACCACCTGTATACCAAGAAAAGGTGCATGCTCAGAAAAAAAAAAAAAAGGCTAAGAAATCCTAAGCTTTCACCTCGGGCTATTCCATAGACTTAGTGCAAGTTCTGGGAAGTGCTGAAGTAGTGCAAGAAACTGAGCCAATATGAAAAGAATAGGAGATTTTTTTTCCCTTTGTATGATTTTCTGTTTCTTTATTCCTGGCAGTCAAGAAAATATCTGTAAAAATATTGACTGAACACAAGCTAAAGGAAGAGAGACTTACTGATGACAATACATCATAAGATATACAGTGTTTTCTGGATTTGTTAATTTACTATATTGAAGGATGCCTTTCACAAAGTATATCAAGTCAACATGATATTCACTTTAAATATGTTATAATCTTATATGTCAATTATACTTCAATAAAGGTGAAATTTTAAAAAGTGAAAGAAAATTTAAAAATATGGTCTTTTCAAAAACGGTTTGGAAAAGTCATTAAACAGATGAACAACTAAAGCTTTTAACATTCAAAAAAACAGTAAACCATGAGGAATGAGAAGAATCTGGTTTCTAGAGTTATCACATTATAATATTCAAATTTCCAGGTTGTTTTAACCTTTGTTTAATGTATTTAATTATGAATTTCTATAATATAATTTTTAATAATGGTTTCCACTACTGGCTTGCAAACTATGAGTCTGCTCTTATGCTACATAGGAGACATACCCCATGCCTCCTCTACATATTCATATTAGGATGTAGAAATAGGTTTTTTTTTTTTAAGATTTCATGTTTTAAGAATAGTTTTAGATCCACAGCACAATTAAAAGGAAGGTACAGAGATTTCCCATATATCCCTGCCCCAGTTATCAACATCCTTCACCAGAGGGCACCTTTGTTACAACTGATGGACCTACACTGATATATCATAATCATCTCAACTCCATAGTTTACCTCAAGGTTCACTCTTGATGTTGTACATTCTACGGGTTTAAGAATAGCTATAAGTGACATGTATCCATCATTTTGGTATCATACGGAGTATTACGCTGCCCTAAAAATTCTGTTTTCTACTCTTCATCTCTCCCCATCAATCCAACTCTCAGCAACACTGATCTTTTCACTGTCACTATGGTATCACTTTTTTTTTTTTTAGAATGTTATATAACTAGAATCAAACAGTATGCAGCCTTTTCAGTTTAGCTTCTTTCACTTAGTAATATGCATTTAAGTTTCCTTCATGTACTTTCATGGCTTGATAGCTTATTTCTTTTTAGTGTTGAATAATATTCCATTGTCTAGATGTACCATAATTTATCAATTCACCTACTGAAGGACATCTTGGTCATTCCCAAGTTTTGGCAATTATGAATAAAGCTGCTATAAACATATGTTGCAGGTTTTTGCGTGGATATAAGTTTTTAATTTCCTTTATTAAATACCACAAAGTGTGACTGCTGGGTTGTTTTATGAGTACATTTGGTTTTGTAAGAAACTGCCAAACTCTCTTCCAAAATAGCTGTACCATTTTGCATTCATACCAGTAGTGAATGAGAGTTCCTATCATTCCACATCCTTACCAGCACTTGGTATTGTCAGTGTTTTGGATTTTGGCCATTCTAATAGGTGCGGAGTAGCATCTCATTGTTTTAATCTGTATTTTCCTGATAACACATAATTTGAAGCAACTTTTCATATAAACAGATTTGCCATCTGTTTAGCTTCTTTGATGAGGTGTCTTTGGCCCATTTTTTAATTTGGTTGTCTACTTCTTGTTGAGTTTTAAGAGTTCCTTTCATATTTTGGATAACAATCATCTATCAGATATGTCTTTTGCAAATAGTTCCTCCCAGTCTGTAGCTTGTCTTATCATTCTCTTGACATAATCTTTTGCAGAACAGAAGCTTTTAATTTTAATGATGTCTAGCATATCAGTTATTTCCTTCATGAATCATGCCTTTGGCATTGTATATAAAAAGCCATCTCTATCCATTGTCATCTAGGCTTTCTCCTATGTTATCTTCTAAGAATTTGTTCTTTTGCATTTTACCTTTAGGTCTGTGACCATTTTGAGTTAAGTTTTGTGAAGGGTTAAGGTCTGTGTCTAGATTCACTTTTTTTTACATGTGGATACCCAGTCGTTTGAATATCAGTTGTTGAAAAGACAATATTTGCTCTGCTGTATTGTCTTTATATCTTTGTCAAATATTAGTTGACTGTATTTATGGAGGTCTATTTCTAGGCTCTCTATTCTGGTCCATCGATCTTTCTGTCTATTCTTTTTTCTAATACCATACTATCTTGATTACTGTAGCTTTATAGTAAGTTTTGAAGTAAGGTAGTGTCAGTCCTCCAATTTTGCCCTTCTCTTTTAATATTGTGTTGGTTATTCTGGGTCTTCTTCCTCTTCATACAGACTTTAGAATTTGTCTGTCAATATTCACAAAATAACTTGCTGGGATTTTGATTGGGACTGCATTAAATTTACAAATTGGGTTATTTCAGCTTAGATAATTAACATGAGCTTTTAATAACATCTCTCTTTATTTTTTTTTTAAGGCTAAAGGTATTTTTGTAATATTAGTGTCTTATAAACCAACAAAAATACATGTCACTTAAAGTTGTGGTTTTGGTTTTATAAATAGTATACTTTCAATAACACAGATACTCTAATATAGATAAAATGTCTAAGTATTTGGTGTACGAACAAATTAAAAAACAACTCCAAATAGGTGTAGGAGGTTTTGAAGTGTTTTTTACTTTTCTCCCAAATAGTCTGAGTACCAGTGGTCAAAGAGTAAAGGAAATCTGGCATATAATCCCAAAGTTTATGGGTGAAAAGAAGAAAAATGTAGCACCTGTGATTTTTTACATTTTCAGAAGTATTCTAGATTGAGCTCAAAATGTAATGCCAGGATAGCTTGTCAAAAGTGTCGGTCAGTTTCAGGCAAGCCTGACCCATCAAATCACAAAGGATAGGTAGGATCTTTTTACAAAGGTGTGTTCAGAAATAGAACAGGTTAAAGTGGGGGGTTTCTCAATCTAACTGATCCAAATAAATTGAGAACAACTGACATGTTTTGCTTGGGCATTTTGCAAGTCATTAAAAAATTTAGATAAAACAATGTAGTAAAATAGCATACTGAACAAAAATAGCTGTGTTTTTAGAGTCTATTTATAAGATGCAAATTGATTGTCTCTGCCAAGTAACATTTCCACATTGTTTGCTGCTTTTGCCCCCTTTCTTCATTGGCTTTGCCCCTTTCAAAAAGTGCACCATATTCATACTTTTAAAACTATGAGAGATTTCTTTTAAAAATATATATATATTTCATGTGATAATCTGACTCTTCTCTTTTCATAACCAAGTAAAGAAGCCAAGAATATAGGAATGAAGGTTTACCCCAGGAAGTTGGCTGAGGAAGCCTGAAGAGGAGAACTCACTGAATCCAAGCATGGAGGTCATTTTTATACACAAAAAGTTAGGAAACAAATGAAATAGGAAGAAGAGGGAAACTTGGTTATATTTTATTTTCAGATAGCTGCATATTTTTGTCAAAACTTAGATCACAAGTGAGAGCTACCTCACAATATGACCAGCTTGGTAAAATGAAAAGCCAAGGGAAAGCCGAATATATTACAAAAGTCATAGCTTGGAAAAAAATATTGCTACAATGCCAAATTTGAAATATACAGAACAATTAAAACTGCTACTTAATTTTATCGAACTAGTCATAATGTATAGTGGTACAAATTAAAAATGTTAGATGTAGTGTTAAATTGATTATTGACTTAAAAATCAAAAGGTGCAGAATGACATTTAATTTTATAATCACAATTATTGTATACAAAGGTAGTTTTCGGAATCATTTATATTTTAGATTTTGAAAATTGAACAAAATATTGAAAATGTCTATGCCATCTACAGAGAGAGAGAGAGAGAGAGAGAGTATTTTCTTTGGAGTTTCTCTTTAAAATCTTTTCCCCAAAATAATAT
Organism: Pteropus vampyrus; assembly: GCF_000151845.1. Classification (NCBI taxonomy): domain Eukaryota; kingdom Metazoa; phylum Chordata; class Mammalia; order Chiroptera; family Pteropodidae; genus Pteropus; species Pteropus vampyrus. Next base: position 284,076 of record NW_011888967.1, on the reverse strand, counting down.
ACATAATGCTTTTGCTCTTTATAATATATTCTTAGCTCAGCAAGATACAGATGAGAGAGAGATAGAGAAAAGTTCATTTGATTAAATCATGGTGTTTCTTTCTGAAGTAAGACTTATTTGGAAATGTTAATCTAGTTTAAAAAGATTTCAATGCATTTACTCATGTTTTAAATATGGGCCACAAATTATTTTCTAGTACATCTTCAATAATTCTTTTTAATGATTTTGGTTTTTAATTTTAAAAATCAAGTAAGGGTGCATGTAAAGAAATGTTTTAGATATATATTAATATTTTTACATATTTTAAGACTGTGAGGATAGAGGCAATATATAATGATTCTACAGACATGTCTATTGTTTTAAATTAGAATTCCACATTGGTGTAAACAGTGATAAAAAGAAAGGGTTTCTATAGTGGTCTTTTTTCCCCCTAATATCATTGACCTAAGAATTTCTACTCCTTCATTGGTATATTAAGAGTTATTAACTTTTTAAGTCCTTTTCTTTTCTGATATATATTTTTTAGGCGAGGCAATCCTTGTTTGACCTCACAGATTGCAAGGACCTTGCCAACTTACAATCCCTTATTTTTTATTTATTTTTATTTATTTTTTACACCTACAGCACCTGGTCTTCCTAGGTGGTCTCCCATCCAAGTACTAACCAGGCCCAACCCTGCTTAGCTTCTGAGATCAGACGGGATCAGGCTTGTTCAGGGCGGCATGGCCATAGACTTCTGATATTTTTTAAATGTGTAATTATTATCTTCATATTCAGTTCAGAAGTCAGTTATACTCTGAAACGTGTTCTGGAAAACGAAGTTTCAATTCAACAGTAAAATGAAAAAAAACATTTAAAGAACAGATTCTGTTTCGTTTTTTTTTTTTTTTTTTTCTGTTTTCCCATTTTACCCCTCAAGGATACTTGATATAAGTTTTGTGTAGGATCTAAAAACCAATTCTTTGGAAACTTACTTTGTCTTCAGGGACCATCTGGATGCCGTTTGAGAAAAATCCATCAAAATGGAAATGTTATTTGGTAATAAGCAAATAATCTACTATACTCTCCAAATAACTTCAGTGTAGACCAGAAAGGAAAGCAAACTTTTATAGAAAAATACATGTTATCAAAGATATAACCATTAAATTATATAATTATTTCTAAGACAGACAAAGAAAGAAAGATATGCTATTCAGAGCAAATTTTGGAAAAGAATCAAGAACTTTCATGTCTAAATATGAGGGAGTAGCTTGCAGCAGAAGTATATCCTTCATAAGAACAAACATAAAACTTCTAAAACATTTTTAAAAATCAGTTTGATGCATTAAAAAAGAACGAACATTGGATGGACTTGAGAAGCCCAAATTCATGAGTCAGTGGAAAAGCAATAAGATAATTCTGACTTTCCATCATATTTTCCTTTAATGCATCGCTAATTGTCAAGTTGGTTCAGATTCCAGAGAATGAGAAACTGAACACAAAAGACAGACCAAAAGTGAGAAGCAAAGTAGAGCTTTCAGCAGTTTTATAATGCTGTGGAAGCAATAAAATGTAATTCAGAAATTGTCAAAAAGATGAGACTCTGATAAACATTCTAGATTTTTAATTTAGAAGCCCTGAGGAGCTCCAGTTTAGGGATAAGGGAGAAACAAAAATAAACCGTTTCTTACAAAAACTGAAACATGGCCTTGAATAAGCTCAATCCTTTTTTGCACAAAGGTAGTTTATCTATTTTCTAATTGCCTGTCTAAACCAAAACTAAGTTCTCAACTAAAACATATTTACTAAGCATTCCAAGAGACAGGGTTAAGACAGCATCAGACTGTCTTCTAAAAAAGAGACTTGCAGGTGGCTGGGATATGGGTATGTGAGATGTGGGTTTTAAATATCCTGTCGAGAGTTTAACTAAGCTACTCCATGGTATTGCTTGCTTAGGCATTAATTTGTTTGGCTAAGCAGCCTATGTGTAGCCTTAAACTGATATTAGCCAGCTTATTTAACTACATGCTCGAGATATCAGTCCATAGAGTCACAAGCAAATTTAAGTTTCTGATATAGCTTCCCCAATAGCCTTTGTGATCAGCAGTCTCCTGTAACCCCCAGGGCCTTCTCCTGTGTGTTTCTTAGATAAGAACCCCTGAAGCTTATCGAAATCCTGCCCTTTTGGTCTTAATTAACTCAATCCAGCCTTAGCCTGAGAACATGAAACTCTCCACCTAAGGGTCCTAATAAAGACATGTGCCCAGGTCCTGTCCTGGTCCTCTACCTGCACCCCGCTTTGACCTCCTTGCATGGCCCCTTAAGGCATGCCTTTTTCTAGGACTTGTGAGAAATAAACTCTATTTCAATTGTTCTTGTGGTCTTTTGTTGTACCAGGCTCATCATCTGGCACACTATGCTCCACTTAACAAATATTAATTTAACAAAGGCACAACATATACTATGACTAAATATGTGTGAAAAATCAGGAAAACGTTGAGTAATTTCAATAGAGAACAAAATCTTTTTTTAACCTGAATTAGAATTCTAGAACTAAAAAATAATATATCAACTGAAATTATGAACAAAATTGATGAATTTAACAATAAATCAGATACTTCTAAGAGGAGAATTAGTAAAGAGAAATATAACTCAATGGAAAATACTCAGATAAAAGCACACAGAGAAAATAAAAAAGAAAGATATAAAGAGGATGAAAGATATTGTACAAGATAAAAAAAATCTAGAATACGTGCAACTGAAACTCCAAAAAGCAGTGAAATAACACATTTTCATGCAAATAAAAAACTGAGAAAAATCAACCCTGAAAACCCTGAGTGAAAGGAATCCTTAAGAAAATAGAATAATGATCCTAGAAACATGTATGGAAATACAAAGGAATGAAACAAAATGAAATAGTAAATATCCATACATACGGCCAGTATAAAAAATAATTAAATATATCTTGAAGTTTAAAAATATGTAGAAATAAAACGCATAAAAACATTAACAAAACATAGAAACAGACAATAATAATTAAAGGTAAATGTAGTTAATGGGCGTAATTACATTTTTCTGGAGGTGTGTAAAGCATTAATGTAGACTCTTCTAAATCAGATATTTTGTAAACATTAAAAAATCTTTAAAAAAGGTAAAAGAGGATAAAATTAATAAGCAACAAAGGAGAAATCATGAGAGAAATTAGAAAATATTTTTAAACACGTGATAAAATATACACATATGTACATGTTATATGTTGTAATATATGACTCTGGTGGTTCTCAATGAACTATTCTTACAGGTATTCACACCCTGTTTAACTCTCTCCCCTTAAATCTGGTCCAGTCCTGTTACTTATTAAAAATTATTTCAAAAAGATATAAGAAAGGAATATAAAACCAGTGGAACAACAACAGAAAAATGCAAGATGGTAGAATGAAATGCAAAGACACTAATAATAAAGTTAAATGTAAATGGACTAACTGCATCAATTAGAAGACAAGAAAGTAAAACTGGATAAAAAATTAAAACCCATTATGCGATGCTTATAAGAAATGTATACACATCTATTAAAGATACTGAAAAGTTAAAATAAATGTTTGCAAAAGTCATTCCATATATCAAATAAAAGAACTCAATTATAGTTAATATAATATCAGATAAAGTAGATTTTAAGGCAAAAACAATTACTAGAAGTAAGACATTTTGAATGATTAAATTATTATCCTCCTGCCCTGCCCCCAGGAAATAAAACATTTTTTTCTTTCTTTTTTTAAATTAATTCATTATTTTTTTTTTTTATGGAGAAACTAGTTAACGAAATCCAATAAGTTTCATCTGTACACTTTAACAGTAAGGCATATATATATATTTACACTGTGTGTTCACCTCCCATAGTTAGATTTCTTTCTGTCAGCACATATTTGACCCCGTTTACTCTGTCTACTTTCCCCCTTCCCCTAATCCCCTCCCCTCTGGTAATTACTAGTATATAGTTCATGTCCATGAGTCTCTGTTTGTCCTGTTCATTTGTTGCTTTCTAAATTTGAATGTACCTAATAGCAAATCTCCATATATTTAAAGAGAAGCAGACAAATCAGAGATGTTTCAAAATTTTAATCTATGTCTTATAATATCAGATAGAACAAGCAGACAAATATTGATGATGATCTAGAAAATTTAAATAACAGGATAAAAATAAGAAAATAACTGACATTAAAACATCCTAACAAATTCAGAGTGCATTTTTTTTTTCATTTGGCACATGGAACATTGGCCAAAATTGACCATATATTTTTCCATAAAGCAATACACAATAAATTTCAAAGAAATAAATTTTACCAAATATGGACTTAACCTATAAACCTGTGAAAATTACCAAAATTAGTGTGTGTGCCTCATATATCGAGAATGACTTACAAAAGATATTAGAAAAAAAATTAATTGGTAAAACTAATAGAAACAAACAGAAAGCACAATATATCAAAGCTAGTAGAATTCAGCTAAAATATGTATTGTAGTTGGTTAATTTGGTGACTCCAAAGAACCACTCCTATTGTTATTAATACACTGCTGAAATCCCTTCCCATTTAACTGTTAATAGGTCTGTTACTTGCTTTAATATGAATGAGGCAGAAGTGACCCTCTGTTGGTTCAATGCCTAAGCCCTACCAAGTCTTGTTGGGGGTTCGAGTGCTTTGGGAGTCTGATCTACAATAAATACAAGAAGACTGAAAATATCATTGAAATTACCACTTGGAGAGACCTTGTAGAGAGACCAGGTGGAGAGGGAAATGTCCTAAGATGGTTTGGAGAAAGATACAGAGGGACACAGCCTTCCTGCATCTAAGCTGATCATGGATTTCCTTGCCATGGTCTTGGAAAAAAATTTCCAGCCCAGTTAATGCCCCGGATGACTTACTTCATTATATAGAGTTTACTATTTATTTAAAGGTAGCAAATTGTGGGATGATTTGATATACAAAAATATGCAATAGATACAATCAACAAATAAACAATAGGGAAAATCAAAAACCAAAAGTTAGTTTCTAAAGACATAAATACAATTGATAAATACCTACAAGATGATAAATAATAAAAGACATAAATTACAATTATCAAGAATTAAAAAGAGAACGTCATAGCATATTTTATATTTTGATTTGTATACTTTTTTCTATTTTTATTAAATTTGATAAAAATTAAACTAAAATCCATTAATTCCTAGTTCAAGTGATATCCATGATCTATATAATTCATTTAAAATAATATCTAGATATTAACTTAGTATTAGTAAAATGTATTAACTAATGCTTTCTCTTCTTGTATTGCAGCCAGAGAACTTCGAAGTCTCATCTCTTAACAGGTTTTTTGCTCTTTCTGTTTCAGGTGGCCTGCTCTATGGTGAGCAACTGATTTCTCTGTGAATTAACAGTCTTTAAGCAAATTTCTTAAGTAGACTGTTTATATCTAAGACATGTGTCAAGATGCCAAAATCTGTCTCCTTGCATCTTTTCTGTGTATCGTTGTCTAAAAATAGTTCATACTGTGGGGACAGCAAGTTTCCTTCCATCATTGTCACATGTGCATCTTTGCCTTAAGTAATAACCAATAAAACCCTAGATTGACTATGTAGTTCACTCATTGGGCAAGTGTTTTATCTTCTACTGTGTTTCCATTTATATACATTTTTCATCACTTCTTGAAGCTACATTTATTAACCTAACTTATATAACAGGGAACTCTGTGAAGATCTCAGGTTCTGTGAAACTAAACTGCCACTGACATCTATTTTTTAAACTCAGTTCTGCTTACAACATATTATACTTTTCAAATAAATCAACAGTACTGTTTTTTCCATACCATCTCATTCAATTTCCAAAAGTAGAACTTGTTATCTTTTGGAAGTTCTTAAAGATCATAATAATAATAATTTGTCTGTTTCCCAATAATTTATGCACTTAACAGAAAGTTTTCATAGGGATGTTTCATGTGAGTAGTTACTGCTTCTAAAAATGTAAACAATCTTTATGCTTGTGATACTGCCCATCCAAATGCTTTTTCTTGTTTTTCCACAATAATTTGGAGTGTTGCATTGCAAACTGCAAACATGTTTCCTTTTTTTGTGTGTATGAGCTAAAATCTACATAAGAATATTTTGCATTTTGATAAATGCTAGTTTGCAAAAGAAGGCTTCAAAATAAAATTCAAAAGCATTCTCAATTTTTCTCCTTTCAAAAACCTAGCCAGACAGATTGTTTCACTTGATAATGTTTAACTTACAATGCATGTATTAGTGTCAATTTATATTAGCCTACTCTTTATAGTTTGTTAAATAAATTCATACACATTTCATTTGTTTATAGAGCTTTGCGAAGGTTTGATGGTTCTTTTGTTTTCCCTTCTATACAATATGGCTCATCTTGCAGCTTTTCTAATATTAGAGATAAATTATTAGAAAGTGGAGTTAAATGAATTGCTCAAGATGAAAGCCTACTTACAGGTAGTAAAAAGTAGGTCTTATTCAATGTTTACTGGGTTTTCTTACATGAAACATACTACAAGATAAGTCAAAACTTCTTAAGCCACCTGAAGCATTACACAGTAGTTTCTTCCCTGCATGTCAGCTTTAGTCTTTGCTTAATCACATTCGATTTAACGAGATGGACGTGCCAATAAACCTACATAATATAAACCTACATAAAATATCCCCAATTCCTCTATCTTTGTATATTTTATCTTACTTCATTTCAATTCATTTTGTTTTATGTTTTGCCCATCTACAATATCAAGGGCACTTTATGTATTTTTTTTTTGAAGCTTTCCAAAATTATCCAAGCATTATACTTTCTTTATTCTGAATGTAGAGACCTTGTCACCATACGACTTAGCTGACAAAGACGCACTGTCTTTTACTGCTTTCTTATAGTCTTACTTACTTGACTTTTTTGGTTATTATTTTTAAAATCTCTTCTTTTTCCTCCAAACAAGTCTGAAACCATAGCTTTTACTTTCTTTATAGAAAGGAAAGTAGAAAGTATTTTATTTAAACTATAAACGACACTGTATGTGCTTTAAGAAAATTCTAGTCATGACTAATTTCTTTCTAAGCAGGAAACAGGAATACAGAGTACGAATATGCAATTAGTGGTAGAAATGCAGAAGGAAGAGTTGTTGAATATGTGATGATCTATGTAAGATTTCTCTAGAGAGCATCAAGAGATTTGCACTGATGATTAGAAGTTTGTTTTTTTTTATTTAAATTTATCTTTCAAATAATTTCTTGAATTTAGTTATGAGAGATCTGATGACTTTTTAAAAAACTTTCATTCTTCAAAACTCTACTTGAAATTATAAGATAAAAGAATTGAGGATCATGTTCATTCATTTCTTGTGTGTATATTGGTGTGTGAGAATAAGACAGTATAACTAACTGTTACCCCCAAACCCTTTTCCTACTTAATTCCCATGTGACTGTTAACATGAGCCAAAAATCATCTTTCGATATGCAGGACTAGATAATTTAAAAACTGTAAGTGCCTCTTCAGTCTTCCTGAAATATATGCCTATTATAACCATTTTTACCAATGAGAATACTGAGGCACACAGAGGTCACACAACTAGCAAGTAAAGTAGTCAAGGCGTTTTGAACTCACAGTTTGGGGACATAGCCCTCTGGGAAAGTAATTACAATAGTACTTGGAAGCAAACAGCAAAGTTTTAAAATATATCAAAATCCTTTACTAATTAATAAAATTTGGGCAGTGAAATATGGGCAGCAGATTAATGGTTACCACAAGGAAGAGGAGAGGAAAGTAGATAGGGGTAAAAGAGGTCAAATATTTGGTGATGAAAGGAAATTTAACTTTGAGAGGTGAACACACAATACAATTTATATATGGTGTATTGTTGAATTGTACACTTGAAACTTATTTAATTTTACTAACCAATGTCACTCCAATAATTTCCATAAAAAAATAAAATGCAAGCTAATTTTATTTTTTCTGATATCATGAAAGCTTTCGATTTGGATTATCTCAATCCAAAATGATCAGAAATATATTTTCTATTAAGTGACCGTTTGTAAAATTAAAAGAGTGCTCTTAATGAAAAAAGCTAGGAACACTCTCTTAGATCATAAACATGAAAAATCAATTAAATCAATTTTTCATAAACAGCCTTTCAGAACTCGGCTTCCGCAGTCCCTATCCAGCCTGTTCATTACACTAAGGACCAGGGTTACGTCTGTGGATGACTGAAGTTCTGACTGATGTTACTGGGTACTAATTAATACCTCATCCTGTGAGGTAGAGCCTTGGTAAAATCATAATTCTAAAGCTAATTTTACAGAAAGGCTTGTCCCATGTCAACAGATGCTGCACCACTGCCAGTATGAAGGGCTATATTGTACAATGCAAAGGGTTATTCTAGGCATGTTAGACACTGCACAAATCAATTAGCAGTCTTTACCACAGATGATTTAATTCACTGTATATTTCTGTAGCATATAGATGGAGCTTGTAATTATGTGTTTATTTGGGTTTTGTTTGTTTGTTTATTCATTAGTCTTTATTTAGTTGTCAACTCCATGAGAGAAGGCACTCTGGCTGTCTCCCATTGCCAGCGTGTCACAAACACCTGGCATGAGAGCTAGCCAGTAATAGATAATGAATGAATGAGTGATCCAGACAGATCTAAAACAAGTATGTCATATCATCTGTTTGACCTTGGCCAAGTTATTCATCTTCTTTGAATCTCAATTTCTTAATTTGTGAAATATTAAGCTCTTTGTTTTATTTTACGTATTACATGAGGTGGTGTATATAAAAGTTAGAGTAAGCACTTGATAAGTAATAGCTATCATTGGATTTTTTTTAAAAGTTTGATATCTAAAAGGAGCACTAAAGAATCTGGAGGAGATAATGATAAACAGCGAAGACACTTAAGGGCTCACAAAGAATACTCAGTGTCTCACCAAGAGGTAAAACTAAGAACTCTGGCTAAGAACTTAATGTTAAAAGTAATGTAACTTATATATGCTGAGAAGTTAAACCATAATATTCAATTTGAAAAGGCTTACTGAGAATTTTTGTAAAATAAAAGTCAACATACAGGATGGTGATTTCAATATTTACGAAGCTAATAGTTGCACATAGAGACTAGAACAAGGATGGCATTTTAAATTCCAAGACCATAAGATCAGGATAAATGACTTGATGTACATAAAAAAACTTTAATGCAAATATGTACAATGTAGAGGTAGGAGTTTTATTTTCTCTACACATATAACATTATATATTCAGTATCAGGTTTCTGCTGTACACTGTGTTGAAACACCAGATATAGAAGACAAACATTATCCATCCTTCCAGCTTTTGAGTATTTTCTTAGATATATGGTTTAGAGGGTTACTCCATGCCTCTAGAACTATTCGCCCATTTTTAACTTTTGATTAATCTCATGATGACCAATGATGACCCTATCCCTTCCCATTAAGCTCTAGCATGCTTTTATGGTAATTAGTTACTTGACTTTCTTTTTGTTTTATCACCCCAAAATACTTCTCTAAATGTTTGCCTGTTTTGAACTTTGCATAAATAGAATCATGCGGTATATTTCTTATGCTTTCTTTTACTAAAAGAAAAGAAGGAAAATTAGACCACCTTATAATAATAAAGAGCATCACTACAAGGATAAAAATGCAAGTCAAGCAATGGGAAAAGAGAGAGAAAAATAAAGAAAAATGATGGGGGCTGATCCCACTGTACTTAGAACACATATCTAGCAACTAAAGCAGATGTTCTTCTTTTAGAGATTGGGCTCCTCCTGATTCCTGTTGCTACTGCTGTCAATGATACTATGGGACTGCCTGGGACCTGAGGTAGTGGAAGGATAATAGGAGAAAAAGGGTCCCCACTTTCTCTGAGCATTATAAATGCTCCTACTTATTCCTTGAGTCAGAACTAGAGGGCTTCTCCCTGAGCCTTCTTTGTATGCACTCAGTACCTAGTTTTGCACTGGCCATAAATACTGTAGGAAAACAGCAGCAGTCTCACCATCAGGTCAATGGTGTTTTAAATTTTGGTCTTGCTCCTCAATCTACCTGGCATTTAATTACTTTTCAGGATCCTCAAAAGCTGCTCCATGTATTTTGTACAGGTTTTATAGCAAGAGGAAATCTGTGAAGTCTGTTCCTTGAACAATGTGCAGCTGCCCATGCCTCTGCTAAGTTTTCTTTTTCTTTTTTTCTTATTTTGCTTTTAAGCCTGACTCCCTAAAGGTCATGTTTAAGTCCACACAGCTTATTTTTCAGCCAAAGATTGGTAGAAATTGGGCTCAAATACTACATGCCAGGAATGCTTCCAATAACTGCTGAAGCATCTGTGTGTGGGTCAGGGAGCACATGAAAAATTGAGGCATTTTTAAATCTGCTTTTTAGTTCAGCTGGGCTCTCTGGCATCTCCTTGGGGCATCGCAGTCCCCTTCTCCCAGGGATGTGTGAGTGATTGGTGCATGTACAGTTTATGTAGCACACCCACACAGCCTATGGTTGACTTGTGATATGCGACTGTCTCACCTTTCTGTTCTTCCTCACGAGTGCAATGGTTTCTTACTTGCTTCAAACAGGCCTATGATCTCACAATAGAAGTCCTCATCCCTCCTTGTTCCCTTGTCATGGATATTGACATTTCAAATGGCATAATCCAAATCAAGTGTGCCCTACTGGTGGCAAAGCTTATATCCACAGCAGACCAAACTGGAAAAGTGAGAAAAGCTGTGGGCAAAAGCGCCTTGCACTACATTGTTCTTACCTGAGATTTAATAATTTTCATGAATAAATAATTCCCACTTGATTGTCTACCTTTGATTAAATTTCAGAGCAATAAAATAGTTGCATTTTCCAATTTTGTCTACCCTTATAATTGTCGGCCTCCTCATTCTACCATATTGGAAGCTAACTTCATATATATATGATATATAATGCCTATGTGCAAAAATAAATTGTATTACCATGCAAACATTAAACAACCAAAAACTACATTTTGAAAATATGATACAGTTTTAATAGCATCAATGATCATCAGAAACCTAGAAATATCTCTAACAGACCTGAAAGATCTCTACAATGAGGATTAGAAAACATTCAGACACAAATAAATGGAGACATAACATGTGCCTATGTTGGAAGACACAATTTGGTAAAATTTTCAATTTTACACAAATAGATTTGTTGGTTAAATAGTTCCAAGAAAAATACCAGCGTGTGTGTGTGTGTGTGTGTGTGTGTGTGTGTGTGTGTACACATGGACAAGGTGTTTCAGAGAATAGAAATTTTGGAAAAAAAAAGAAAAGATGGAGGAATTACATTACTAGATGTAAAGATCTATTTAAAAGCTTTAGTAATTAAAATAATGTAATGTTGGAGTAGGAAAAGACAAATAAACCAATGTTACAAAATAGAGAATCCAGAAACAGCAATCTAAGCATACCATAAACTGATGTGCAACAAATTTGATAATCCAAAGCGGTGAGAAAAAAATATCCTCTCAGTAAGCAGTGTTAGCTCAAAAAGATACCCACATAAAAATAAAAATAAAATTTACCCTACTTCACATTATAGACAGAAATACTAGAATAAGTGTGTGTCTAAATGTAAATACAAAACGATAAAGTTTTTGGAAGAAAACACGGAGAATAAAAGCAGAAGAAAAGATTATTGTTCTTCTATATATACTATGTACGTAATATATTCAAGAAGAAAACAGGAAGGATATCTTTATCTGTTGAAATCCACAGATATTTTTTAATCAGGACATAAAAAGTATTAGTTATAGAGGGCTGATATATTAGATTTATTAAGGATAAGAAATTCTCGTCTGCAAATAACACCATTAATCCGGTAAAAAGGCAAGACACAGCATTGAATAAGGTAGGTGTTTTATGCAATATCTAGAATGTACAAAGATCTCACAAAAATTATTAAGAAAAAATACTGTCCAAGGAAAAAGGTGACGAAATACTTCATAGGCCCTTTACAAAGGCAAGAATTCCAATGATCAATAAACATGGGAAAAGGTACTCAACATAATTATTTTATAGATAAGTGCAAATTTAAACATATTGAGATACTAAAACATAGCAGCAGAAAGACCAAAACATAAAAGACAAAACACAAATAAAAAAGAGAGAGAAGGAAGAAGAGAGGATGGGGGAGAAAAAGAAAGGGAGAGGGCAAGAAAGAAGGAGAGGGAGAAGAATGAAAATTTGTGGTTGGGGAGAGGAAGAAATAAGTAGAGAAAAGGGAGAAAAAATGAGAGAAAACAACAGAAAGAACACAATAAAAGTAGAGAAGAATTTGGATGAGGAAATCAGATATTACATATATTTCTGGTAAAAGTATAAATTAGTGATCTTATTTTGGAAAACCATTTGGCAGTATCTACCACATCTAAACATGCATGATAATATACTCAACAAATCCACTCCTAGGTATATATTACCCAATAGAAATGCAAATATATGCTCATCAAAATACATTACACAAATATTTATATTCTTGGTATTCACACTCAGAAAAAAACTAAAAATTACTTATCAATCAAAAATTGAATATATAAATATGTTTTTGTTTTGTTCAGGTTAACGTTATAATAATGAGAATGAAGAAACCAGAACTACTTAAAGAATTATGGCTATACCTCAAAAACATAATACAAAAAAAGGCAGACATCAAGATGTCATATTGTATATTTATATAAATTTCAAAATCAGAAAAAACTAATGCATAGAAAATAATTCACGATTGTGGTTACTCACGAATGAAAAGTGGCATCATTTTCTGATGATGTTCTATTTCTCGAATTGGGTGTCAGTTACCCAGATGTGCTCAGTTTGCGAAAATTCATTGAGCTGTTTATTTGTGATCTTTTCAAGTTTCTGTATATCTGTATATTTCAATAAAATGTTTATGGAAATAACTTTATTTTGATTTTTTAAATGCAAATTACAGTGGATTGCAGACTATTCCTGCAAAAATATCATTTTCATTCACTTCCTTTGATTATGAGTAGAAGAAAAATGACGAAGCTATAGTCAATGATTAATAATCGTGATACACATTCCTCTCTATGGCAAAGCTCCTAATCTGTTTAACAAGAATAGTGGGTCACAATAACATATAGATATTATTAATATATGGCTATTATTGTTCCATAGGCCAAAAATGAAAAAAAAAAAAGTGGTCAGAAATTCTGTTTTATACAACCTAGCAGGGCAAAACACTTTCTACTTAGTCATTCTTTTTTGTTAATTTTATTATAAGTACACTTGTATCTTTAAGTAGGTAGGATTGTGATCAGTACAGTATCCAATCTAGTCTGATGATTAAAGAGTGATGATTAATGTGTGACTAGGGAGCAGGGAGACAGTTATTTTAGTTTTATATCCCTACTTGAAATACTAGAGCTGACTAATAAATATATTTATGACTTTCAGGGAAACTAGGGTTATCATCAAGAGAGGGGGGAGATATAAATGTGGAATGGAGAAAGGGGAAGAGAGCCCTGTAATATTAGGTTTAAATGGAAGTATAAGAATGAATTCTTGATTTAAAAAAAAGAATCCAATGAAATGGCCAAGAAGCATGTGCTGCACCAGCAGCTATGAGCAGCAAACTTAGGGGTCAGATTTGGGTTCTAACAACCATTTTTCTCTAAAATAAACCAGCAATTTCAGAGAATTAGCTGATTTCAGAACTAGATTAAAATACAAGGTGTGCTCAAAACATCTTATTTCCAAAAGCCAAAATTTAAGTGGAGGAAGCTTCCCAAAGACCCCAGTGGCAACCAACCACTGGCCACCTTGGGACACTTTGAGCATCATAAAGTGTAACAATGGTAATATGTTTTAACACACTGAACTAAAAAAAGAAGAATGAAAAAGGAGACCATACCGATATACAAAAGTAAATGGCAGAGGATGGCAAAAGAAAATTTTTCTTCAGAAAAGAATGCTAGCTCAAAAATGTAGAAAGAATGATAAAATAGAAAATAATTATTTTGCAACCGCTAATGGAGTAGTAATGAATATAAGCGTATATACAAGTAGCTGTTAGTAAGAAAGAAACAGGATATTAATATAATTCCCAAGTATCACTCCACAGATTCCTTATTAATTACAAAGGCGAGAAAGAGACTTGACAAAAAAATATCTTACAAGTAATCACAGCATCAACCACAATAGAAGAAACTGAAACTCTGTTTGACCTGATGTGACACAATAAAAAGTGCACACATAACTTATGCAGTTTTCCTTTCTTAAAAAAATTATGATAACAGTTTAATTTCAAAAACTAACAGAATATGATAATAAATCCCTATACCCATCACCCAGTTTCAACAATTATCAATTGTTGATAATTGTTCTTCAGTCAGAACTTTTCTCTAATTGACGTCTTTTATTTAGCCATCATTTATTAGGTAGTTTTGACACTTTCTTCAATTCTTTTCCTTAAGTTAGTAAACTCTTATTTCATAGTTTCCCATTTCTATTGTGACTATTTAAATTTCTAATTTCAATTATTCTTTCATAGCTGCAAATTCTTGTAAATATTTCATACAAATTGCAGGGTTGTGTTACAGTTTTGCTCTCATGTGATTATTTTAGGAAGCTATATTATCATTTTTAATTCACATTACCCATTTTCACTTTATACTTGCTTTGTATGACTATTGCCCAATATTTCCTTTTCATTAAACAGTGTTTGGATTTTCCTGCACCAGTGAAACAGGTGATTACTTGAAGACAGGGAAAAGGTTTGAGTGGCTTACAGGGTTTCTAGCTTTAAATGTGCTGTTTTGATGGCACAGTAAAGTGTACTTGAAAAGTGTACATTTGGACAGATGCCACTTTTTTTCTTTTTTTGGCAGAGCTGCAGTAGCCCCTTGATCTTGTATTTGTTTGTTTTGTTTTTGTAGGACCTTTTCTTTCCCTCATTTATTTCTATTTTACCCTTTACCATCTAGCCTTCATGGGATACCTTAGCAGTAGTGCTTTTCAAAAGCTGCCATTTATGCACTTTCAAGCTCCTTCTATTTAGATTTTCTGGAAACAAGTACTGTTTCGTTAGGTGTGTCTCCATTTCAGATAGGACACTCTCCTTCTGGAGATGATTTTATTTGTTTTCCAGCATTGCTGGCCCTGACTGCCATCTCCTCTTTTCCACATAGTCTTCTCATGACTCTGCACTTATGAGACGAGCTTCACTGCTGGTTCTGTTAATGGCGATAGTTTCTTTCCCTTTTAAGTGTACAGTAAAATGCATTATATTCTCTATTTCCTAAATATTCTCTAGTTTTTAATCATTGGTAGTTTTATTTGCTCTCTGAAGTTTTCTTGGTTTTCAGAAACTAGGTAGTAAGTTTTTAAAAAAATAGCTAAATAAATCTTTAATATTTCTAATTGCATATGTACAGAAACTGCACAAACACACAATCTTAGAACATTGATTACTTTCTCCATACATTATTCCTAGCATAAAATAGAAGCCCTCTGTATGTACACTGTATGAAGACTTTCTAATAAATAAATGAATACTTGAGTGTGTTTAATGTGCAAAACACTCTGAGTGCACAATTTGCCTCATACTAGGCAAATATAGTGTGTAAAGGGATCCATATTCAGATTAATGAGCAGATTTCAATCATGATATCTCCCAGAAATATCTTTATAAGAGTGTCATGTATTTTAATTTACTCTGGGACTTTGTTCCCTAAACGTTTCTAGATAAATGTTCATGTGTAAAAAAAAATCGAAACTTATTAGGATCCATCATGATATCTACATAACCATGTATGTAGCATTAGTAAATTTATTTGTCACAATTAGCAGAAAAGTATTTAGCAAGTCAAAAAAAGTTTGTCATCTTTTAAATATATTTTCCCTGAAAAATAAAATATAGAGAAAAAGTTGGAATAAAATATAGAGAAAAAGTTGGAGGAAAGAGTTCCAAGAAAAGGCCATGCTCTAGTCAAGTTCTAAGAAATAGCAATAGTATATGCTCATGTATTGATGGTGATAGTGTAATTTATAACAATACTTTTAGAGGCTACATTGATATGATATATTAAAAATTGAAAAGTGTTTACGTTGATTTACCATTTCCATCTTTCCACATCTACTTTCAAGAAACAGAAACTTGTGGGCTCGAAGCCATGGACAAGGATATATATTTCCACAGTGTCTGCAATAGTAAACAACTGAAGTGATTTAAATGTCCATTGGGTCAGGAGGGCATATATAAAATAGTGTAGATTCTTACTATGGAATACCATACAGCAGTTGACAAAAACGAGGTGATTATTTGGATGTCCATATGGGTAAAATGAACTATACTCAAATATCTATCCCAGATAAATCAGAGACTTAACAGTAAAAGTTTAAACAATGAAGTTTCTAGAAGATAACAGCAGAAAATATCTTGAAGTAGGAAAAACTTTCTTTAACAAAAAATATTATTAAAACAGTGAAAAGAAACTTTCTAGTCATTAAAGCACAATTAAGAGATTATAAAGCAAATCAAACAAGGAAGAATATATTTGCACATATATCTAAGAATGACTCATAGGAATGTTTGCCAGTCTCCCAGAAATCAAGAAGAATATAATAAACAGCTGTTTAAAAAAAATACAAAAGATTAGAAAAAAGCCCTTTGTGAAAGAAGCTTTCCAAATAGATAATATAACAAGGAAAAGGTGATCCGCATCATAAGACTTCAGGGAAATTAAAATCAAAACAATGTAAAATGTTACTACATACTAGAATGACCACATTTTTTTTTTTTAACTGAAAACATTGAGTTTAATGAATTACTGGCCATTGCAACAACTATTGAGAGAGTATAAATTAGTGCAACTGCCTTGGAAAACATTTTTTCAATTGCTCCTAAAGCTAAGGATATGCTCACGCAATGACCTACCAATTCTACTGCTATGTAAATATTAAATGAAATGAGTACTCTTGTCCACTGGAAACATGTATAGTTGGCCCTTTCCATCTGCAGGTTTTGCATTCACAGATTAAACCACATGAAGATCGAAAATATTTTTAAAGATCCCAGAAAGTTCCAAGAAACAAAACTTGAATTTGCACACTGAATCCAAGTGAATGCAGTGATGTGTAGGTATATCCTGCTGTAGCAAGTATGCAAATAAAGGTTATATGCAAATACCACACTGTTTCATATAAGGAAATTGAGCATCTCTTGGAACCAATATCAAGTGGATACTGACAGATGATTGTATAAGAATGATATTTATAGCAGCCTCATGTAGAATAGCTAAAAAGAATATACAACATAAATATCCACCAATAATAAAATGCATAATATATGATTATATGTTCATATACAGAAATATAATAGTGGAATAAAAAACTGCTACTTACAATAATATTGATAAAGCTTACAAAGTAATGCTGAACAAAAGAATTCAAACACAGAGGTATACATATGTTATGAATCGATTTTTTAAAGCAAGCAACAAGGAACTCATACAACTCAATAACAAAAAAACCCCAAACAATCCAATTAAAAAATGGACAGAGGACCTGAGCAGACACTTCTCCCAAGAAGACATACAAATGGCTAACAACATGAAAAGATGCTCAATATCGCTAGCTATTAGGGAAATGGAAATCAAAACCACAATGAGATACTGTCTCACACCTGTTAGAATAGCTGTTATCAAGAAGACAAGAAATAGCAAGTGTTGGAGAGGATGTGGAGTAAAAGGAACCCTCATACACTGCTGGTGGGACTGCGAATTGGTACAGCCACTATGGAAAAACAGTATGAAGGTCCCTAAAAAAACTAAGAATTGATCTACCATATGATCTAGCATCCTCTACTGGGTATTTACCCCAAAGACTTGAGAAAACCCATATCCAAAAAAGATATTTGCACACCGATGTTCATAGCAGCAGTATTCACAGTGGCCAGGACAAGGAAGCAACTGAAGTGTCCTACAATAGATGATTGGATAAAGAAGCTGTGGCATATATATACAATGGAATATTACTCAGCCATAAGAAGAGATGTAATTGCGACAATATGGATGGACCTTGAGATAATCATGCTCAGCGAAATAAGCCAGACAGAAAAGTTGAAAACCGCATGATATCACTCATAAGTGGGATATAAACCTAAAAGCAACAAACAAACAGGACAAACAAACAGAGATTCATGGACATGGACAACAGACTAGTTATTACCAGAGGGTATGGGGGAGTGGGAATGGGGGAGGGAAGGAGGCAGGCCGGGTAAAAGGGGTCAAATAGGTGGTGACAGAAAGAAGTTTAACTATGGGCAGTGAACACGTAATGCCTTACTTCTAAATTGTACACCTGGAAATACTGGATTTCGTTAACCAATGTCACCATAATAAAAAAAAATATATTAAATTAAATTAAATTAAATTAAATTAAATTAAATTAAATACAAGAGCAAAAAAATAGGCAAAATAAACTGCGATGTTTAAAGGCAGAATAGTAGTTACCTTCGGAGTATGTTAAGAGAGAGGTATGATAGGGTTATTTAAGGTGGTAATATTTTAACATTGGTCCTCTTGATAGGTTGGTTCACATGAATTTTCGTTTCTAAAATTACATCATCATATTTTAAGATTATTAAATTTTACAATATAAACTTTATAATTAGCAAAAGAGAATGAAGGTATATCTCTATATATCCACATAGATATATTTACAAAATATATAGTAAAGTTAAAAAGTAAATTGCAAAAAAATACCTATAGTATGAAATCATTTATATAACCATCTCATCTCAACAAAATATGAAACAATAGCACATATTTATATTTGTTTGTATAATTTTAATTTGTGTGATTAGAAACAAACATATTTCACTCATAGAGTACTTCTAGGAATTCTGATTCATATCTAGGTCACAGAATTCTTATTGAGCCAATTTTTCCTTATAGCTAGTTTTAGGATGACAAAATTAAATGGAGATATTTTATCAGTGTCAAATTTACTCCAACAGAAATGACCTGCCAAAGAATTTGACCTTTTCAAATTAAATTTGTTTCATAAAGCATTGTATGTGTGTGTGTGTATATACGTATTTTTTCTTCCATAGTAAAAACCTTGCTTATCCTACTTTTAACTGTCATGACTACTAAATTTTATATCCATTTAAATCAGTACTAACATTACAATCAATTCAAGAACCAATGATTAGTCTTTTATAGAGTTATAAAGTCTGAGTTTCACTGTAAAAAAAGAGTAACAAATTATCAGTCTTATATCCTTGTTATAATAAATCACCAAGTATTTATTCATCACTAATCTTGTGCTTAATCCTTTCTTAGGCAGTCTGAAGAGTAATGAGAAAGTATCAGACATAGTTCCTGCTGTGAAGGAGATAATAATGCAATTGAAAAGATAAAGTTTTTGTAAAGATCTTTTGTAATTTAAACCATTTACAGAAGGGTCATCTGTTAAAACAATAGATTAATTTCTATTCCAGACTAGAAAACTGGTGATAAACATATACTTATTACTTAGGATTCTTATGGAATTATTAGGCTGATAAATTTGTATTAGAATTACATAAAACACAAAAGTGATAGAAAATTGATTATCTCATACTTTGATGACTCTACAGGAGTTATTGTGAATAATTAAGAATAAAGAATATGACAACTTAATTTTATTAAAAATTAAAAAAGAGATATTTAATCTCTACCTATCAAAAATTCACAATATTTATTTTTGGAAATCTCCAAATCTTTATTCATAGTAATAGACACTAAGAGATGTCACTTGACCAAGTTCAGATAAGCAGAAAGACAGCCAAAATATAGTTTTATCAGAAGCCAAATTCATACCATTTCTCTTACCTGAGAATTCCTTCTATTCAGTTCTATAAAGGTATAAAAAAATTGTTTCTGCATTTAATATAAACTGATGTAAATATATTACCTATTGTGTCACTCAAAGTCCTGTGTAATTGACAACATTGAACATTTTACAGCAAATAAAAGTGTATTTGTTCTATAAGGTTAGAATTATGCTTTCTATTAAATTTCCCTTTTTGCCTACTCTGTCTGGACATACAAAGCTAAATTTGAAGCTAGTAATATAATATATTAATATTATCAATGTTATTCTTTTCCCTTTTTCCTCCTCTTTGTTTACATCAATTTATTTGAAGTTGACTGAAATTCCTGTTCAAAAAATTTGAGTTGAAGTTAAATTAAAATTAGCTGTGACAGGCACTGAATAACTTATATTAGTAAATATAGATGGAGCTTCAACAAATATTAGCCATATACAAGTCTATTTTTTATTAGCATATGTAGAGAGAATGTATTTTTGGTTCTTGCTAGCACTGATGAAGGAAAAAAATTACTTAGTTCACAATCCAAAGAATAATAAAGCTGAGAGGGATCTCCAAAGATAAAGTATATCCTTCCACATCTAGGCAATCTTCCTTTAGAGTACTCCAGGCAAACGGGCATCAAACTTCCTCTCAAGTTTCTCCAGAAAAAATAGACCCTGCCATCATTTGCTTTCAACTCTTATGTGTTTCCTCAGTGGTTTTCCCACTGAGACACTCTCCATGAAGCTGTCTGATTTCTTCATTCTTGCCAATTTTCTCTCCTAGACTTCTGTCTAAGCAGACTGTGTTTTCCAAGATCAGTACTGATTCAGCCTGTTATTTCTGCTTTATGCTTCTGAGCACCAAGGGCTATGATTTTAGCACATGGTGCATTAGTGTTCTAAACACCATTGAGAAGAAAACAAGGCCCCAAAGGGTGAAAGCATTAATGAAAACAATGAGCATTTTAGTAAGAAGCTCAGGGCATTTAAATCCAGTATCCCAGAGTGATTTATAACTTTGCCAATTGTAACAAGCATTTCAAGGATCAATTATCTCTTGTAAGTTATAAATACAGGTATCATTTCCATTAATGCAAAATCATTTAGAAAGTAAAATATGGAAATGTCTTCTACTAATTAAATGGTAAAAGAAGAAGGCAAAAGACTGAAATCCTTGCCATACTCAGCCCTAAAACAGAAGATTCTCTGTTTAGGCAACAGTGCTGTGGATATAGCCAAGAGACTGTTTTGGCACAAGAAAGAATATATCAGCATTACCAGTGCCAGTTACATTCCATTGCCTTTAGTTTCCTGGCTGAGTATATCTGTGTTTGGGGGAGGGGGAAAAGGCAAGAGGGAGGCAGAATCTGGCAGCCATTTCTCTTCATCTCTGCAATGTCCTTTTTAGCATCTAAATAAGAATATGTTTGTATTTCATCATCATTTTGCGATAGTTACCACAATATCGCTGAACACAGCTATTATTCTGCTTATCTAAAGTCAAAGAAAAAAAAACTAATTTAATAAAACTTTGATCACTTGTTTACTTTTTAGTTGAAGTTTAGCCTTTTATTGCTGTGTAAATAAAAATACAACATAGTGGTTTACAAAAATAATTTATTATTTCACACGATTCTGGGCACTTCCTACATGGGATCTGTAATGCAGTTGAAGAAAGATGTAGGTCGGTCCTGCAATCATTTAAAGGCATTTTAAGACCGAGTTGGAAGTATAAAATATGTCCCTCATATGACTGGCAGTTGATACTGAGTTTTGGTGAGGATGTTGTCTGGGACTGATCACCGGAGTACCAATATGTGGTCTTTCCATGTGGCCAGGGCTTATTCCAGCATGGCAGCTGTGTTCTGACAGGGAGTATCCTAAATTTGAGCATTCCAAGAGAGAGGAAGCTGCCAGTCTCAGAGGGCCTGGACCCAAGAACTGGCACGGCACCATTTCTTTTGAATCTGATTGTTCAGAATAGTCACAGAGAACCTCCCAGAATCAAGACAAGGGCAAAGGGCATAAACTGCCCCTCTGGATGAGTGGAGCATCAAAGAATCTATGGCCATCTTTAACCTCTACACTTTAAATATTACCACATTTGGAGAATCTCATTTTAATTAAATGGCCAAAATTGTGGATACTTATCATTGAGATGTTAAATAAAAACCTCCAGTTTACAATTTGCAGAGTGATAATCAACTTAGCACCGTATATTTCTATCTTGCCAGTAGGGAAAGAACATTAACAAAATCAGTATAATTTGATTTGAAATATCTCAAAATATTACCCAGCCACAGTATCCCCCTAGTAAATTTTTATGTCTTCAACAACAACAACAAAAAACTAATTTTGGCCTAGATTCAACCTCTCAACAGCATAGAGTCTGAGTTTTTAACTTTTGTAGTAGACATTATGACTGAATTCCCAACATTCCCACTCTGTCCCATGATTAATCTAAACAATTAATGGCAACTTACCTCCTTGTCAGTTGATTGGTTCAGGAAGGACAAATGAGATTCAAGGACAAATGGGTCAATGAGATTCAAGAAGGTTTTGCCCATAAGTTGAATGTTGTGTGTTAATGTTACCACCATATCCTCTTAACTCTTAAAATGATTCATACCTCACAGGAAGCGCCTTCCTAATGCGTCTCCTATAAAATTCAGGTGACTTTTTATATTTTTCCTAGTCTTTTGCATTCTAAATGAAATTTCCTTGACCCATACCCCAATTTCCATGGGCTGGGGAGATCCAAAGCATTGCTAATGATCAACTCAAACTCTCAAAGACTGACATTCTCATGGTCAATTACTCTATAAGCATTGTGTCTGTTTTACTTAACACCGCATGGATTAAAAGTAGCTCATATGTCTATCAGAAAAACAAAGAAAACCACAAGATGCTCAGCAATTAAAATATGCTATGTAATTGAATGTACACTGAATATCTCAACATATCAAAGCATTAAAGCAAAATAATGAAATACCCACAACCACAGTGATAGACAGACAGATAGAAACCCCTTTTCATGTTATCTAGTTCTGGAAATATGACCAAGAACAATGAGGACAAAACAGAAAGCAAACGAACAAAACTACCCAAAACAAACAACAAAAGAAACATTAAAAACAAAACAAAACAAAACAATAACAACAGCTAATCTGAATTAAGCATAGGGGGATGTACTGTATCTAAACCAGTTAAGTGTTTCACAGAGTATTTAAGAGGATTATTGGAAACCTAATCAATGTTTTGAAAGGTAAATATCAAATAAAACTTACATCTCAAGATTTGTATTATGTTCATTTTTCTGTGATATCAGTTTAATATCGCTTTCAGTTTGAACAATTGCTACATTCTGCCTATTTTCTTCTCTCCAACAGGATAATACCATTCATCTGACTAATAATGACAAATAGATTTCATCTCATGTGACAACTCTAATCAATTGATAATGACTGCCTAGGGCATTGTTTTGTGAGCAATTCTGAGGCTATGTCTGGACTCAACAGGACAAAAAGTTCTTTATATCATTCAAGGGCATGGTGTAGGAAGCTGAATTACTAAAATGAAAGGTATCAGTCATTCCTGCATTCCCTATTTCAAAATAGCATTACCGGGGATTTATCTCTGGTGTTTCAAAAGCTCATTTGTGGCTCTAGTTGCTGCTGTACTCTTATTTTCTGGCATCAAATGAGCATTCAACAAATGAACAAATAAATAAATTAATAAAAATACTGGACTTTGGTTTTTAGAAAATATCTATGTAATGAACATACATTGGGAAACAAATGGGATGAACAGATAAGGAAAGAGGTTTCCTAGTAGTCTACATCAACAAATGTGTTTTCATATACTTCAGTACAATAAAGATTTAATGTATACTCTGGGTTTTCTTGTTAAATCTGCCATGCCTTTACCAAAATATCTGTTTTCTTATGTATCCTATAGTCTCAATTAGACATTTTCTCCTTAGAAATACGTGGAATTAAAAGTTTAAACTTGACAAGATTCTGAAATTTAAACTTAAACTAGACTGAGTTGCCAATATTTGAGTGCATGTCTATCTCCCAAAACCCAAACCTTCATCCTCTACTAGGTTGAGACTTCAGGGCAGAACATATGTTATATACAAGTTCCCTTTCCACATATAGCCATAAGTATTTCTCTAAAAATATTTAATTTGCAGATCATCACCTGATATCATCATATGATTATAAAATCCTATATTTATGAATAAATCTAGTTGAATTTTCTTGGTCATTTTTCATAAATCACATGAAAATTATTTCTCTAAAGTGTGCAAAACAATATTAATATGATGTATTTTTTTAAAGTTGATAAGATATTCAGATATTTTATACCTACATCAAGCATCATATTGTTAAAAACAACAATAATATTATGAATAATATTGACAATAATAATTTATCTAATTTTTTTTAACATAGCAGTATAGCATACCATATGTAGATAATTCTTGTGTTTATGTTCCGGCTCCATCCGTTACTATGTGATTTTGGATAAGTAACTTAAATTTTCTGTACTTAGGCTTCCTTATCAGTAAATAAACATAATACTTGTAACTACATCGAGAGAGTGTATTATTAAAAAATGTTTTTTGTTTTGTTTTGTTTTTTTAAATCATGTCAATAAAATGAGACCATGTCAATAAAATGAGCATTATAGTATTTCGTTGTTACTACCCCAAGTGTGAGATCAAAAATTGGTTTTCTTGAGATAGATGAGGATCATATAACTTAAGCAATTTGTGCTCCCAAGATCAACTAACACAGTGTGTGGCTGTAGTTACTTCATAACTGCTGAATGAGTTCATTCTTCATTACTTAGAATACTTACACTGCCTTTCTTCTCCCAAATATTGGGATCACAGTGGAATATGAAGTATCTCATTGGGATATTTTTTTCCACAGTCACTTCTCAATCATTCTAAACATTTGTAATATAGCCTCTATTACAATATATGTTCTAGGCAAATCTCACATGTAGATATTTGTCATTAATGTCTCAAAATTTCTGTGAGTTGAGTATGATTATCTTTATTTATGGCTGTGAAAATTGAAGACTTAGAAAATTAGTAACTTATCCAATTTCACACTTGTACTACATTAGAGTTCACACTCACTAATATGTAATTTAAGATAGATAGATGGGAGAGGAAGAGAGAGAGAGAAGGAAAGGGCAAGGGAGAGGGAGAGAGGAGATTGGATACATTTGTACATTTGGGTGTGTGTTTGAGTGTACGTCTGTCCACCAGGTACCAACGGGTCCTCCTGCATCTCTTAATTTGGACCAAGGTTGGGGGTAGGGAGTTGTGGCTGTTGGCAAAAGTTTGGAGTGATGGGGTACAGTAATGAAGTAAGGGCATTTATTCTCTGCCTCCTTTCCAAAGAGATTGGTTCAGCTTAGCTCTTTCTGTCAATCAAAGTTCACTATTTTTCTTGCTGACTCTGTTTCCATCTCTCCTCTCCGCAGGCTTAGAGCAGGAGCTCAGGTCACTGCACAGTGACCAGAATTTGTGGTTTCCCTATACCCACCCTTTGCAATTAATCTCTTTGTAAGTAAAATTCCTATTTCAAGAATGCCATATGCTTACTGTGGAACTCAAACTGATGTTTCCAGTATGTATGCATACCAATGTGCAAGCATTATATAGTCTTTCAGCTGTCTATTTCTCTATATTCTATAACATATCATAAATTTCACAATGAAGTTAGTTGACTATAGTAGAACCTGCAAAACAATTAGATAAAAAGACTCTATTAAAGCTCTATGAGGTAATTTGCAATTTTTTTTTATTGAAGATAGCCAATAGCTCATATAGACAGCATCCTGTGCCTTAACCTTAAGTAAATTCCTAAATGAAAATGTCCTACAGTATTTGCAACTAGGTTTTCTTTGACTTTGAAAAGGCGAACACTATTATTCTAAAGGGAGGCTGAGGGAGCAACAAGTGCTGCACTTTTAATTCCCAGATCAGCAGTAATGATAGCATAGCATTATTTACATCCACTTTCCAATAGATAATGTGCAACACTGTCAAGATCAAGAATAAACTGCCCTTTCTTACTACTTTGTCATCCTTACTCTTACAGGCATGAAAATGGAAATTCTTCTCTGTTATGGGGAGAAAATGTTGCTATGGTTATAAATGTAAAGTAGATTTATCAAAATAATTGGAAGTATGATTCTCCATCATGGTTAGTGATTGCAGGCACAGGTTAACATGAAAATATTAAATTTTATTTTTTTCTCCTTTCCTCGTTATTTCTTCAATTTCTACATAAAGAGCTTCATGATGTACATACTAACAAAATTCTATCTCCTTAATAATGACAGGCGTATTATAATTTGGAAATTTATGTATTATATAGTCCTTATATTATATACACAGATATCCTGATACTAACTACATGATGCTTTTACTGTGTAAGTTTTTGGATAGGGTAGTTGAAGGCAAGGAGAACAAAAAATTCATGTAGGATCTGTCCATAATCTGCTCTTTTTTTTTAGTATAATGATGCATTTTAAGTCTTAAATGATCCTATCACACCAAATTTGATATACTATTGAATATGTTGGAATAAGAATATAATTGTTGACCCACAATAATGATAAGCTTTACAAGAGAGTTTTATTGCATTGTTCATATTAAAGTAATAAAGAAAATGAACCTTTTATTTTCTTTTGTCAAAGCTAGATTTAATGACCTCTTATTTCCTTAGGACACCCTCATCTATTAGACATCGAAATCCCTGTGGATTTCTCTTATTTTTCACAGTATAATTTAAAATACATTTTTCCTTTAACTTGATTTGCTATACACATTATTTTCCTGTCTAAAATTCATATTCCATTAAAGAGCTGTGATTGTATAGGACAAATTACACTGATACTCTTATTTCAACCCAAAACAATGTTCTCCTGGCATGTTTCACCTGAAAATCCAAGGAAATATTATATATAATTCAAATATCTTTTGATTAAATGTAACAATCTTATCTAAGAGTTGGTAAAAACATAAGTACATAATAAGAACACAGAAGATTTATAACTGATTTACTAAATTAAATATGTTTGTATCTTGAGTAATCTGTGTTTTTTAAAAAACATGTAGCTTTTATCCAAACTGATGCTTGCATGTAGTGCAGGTGTGAAAATACACTCTTATATATACCAGTACTGCTCTCTCTCCACCCCTCAGTGTTCCAAGCTCTCTATTTTCAGGCTGTATCACCACTCTCCATACCTATGAACAGTTGAACTTGAGTGACTTTTCCTAACAAGGAGTTTTGAGTGGAAATAATGTGTTTCTTTTGGTTGAATATTTGTTTGCCTCTGTAAGACATTCCAAAGATCCCATCTGCATTTAGTACTGTGACCAGTAGCATTTAGGATAATATCTAATTTGTCATCCTAGATCCTTGAATGATTATAGTTAGCAGATCCTTCAGCCCACCTACAATGGACCTGTAACATAAAGTGGGGAACATACATTTCTAGTTTTAAGTAGCTAAAATTTAGGACTGTGTGTTACTGTAGAATAATTCACTAATTTTAATTAATACAGAGGCAAAACAAAAAAAATTAGGTAAAAAACATCTCTGAAAAATACAGATCCCAATAAGCTGATAAGGAAGGAAAATAGGTCTTTTAGAGGAGTGCTAAAAGCAGGATTTAGGAAAGATATTTCCAGTACTCACTTAAAAAAGAAAGAAGTTATAACTACACAACTTTTATATGAAAAGATTAAAGAAACATGTAGTTGATGGCTAAGACTAATCCATTGTCCAAATGAGTTTTGACAGAGATTGCAAAAGAAAGTTCTTGTTGGCTGTGAGTCCTCTTAAAGGAATAGCCAAAAGATTGTTAATCTCAATATGAAAAGGCCACTCCCTCTAAGAAGGTCAGGTGACTGATCTGATTCCAAGAAGTGCATAAATATTATTGAACCATTACACAGATTTTTTAAAAAGTATTACTTGAAAAAAATTTATAGTTTACATAACTGAAATGCTTTACCTGGACAATTGTTGATCAATTCAACAAACTAACTTTATATTTTCAATGTATTCTACTAATTTCTGAAACTTGCTTCTTGTCTTACCATTTTTGACATATATGTCTACAAGATTTTATAAATATATACTACCTTTTTTTCTAGTTTTTTTTCTCATCTTCTGTACTTGAGAGTATGTTTTCTTCTGGTAACAACTGAATTATTTTTATGGGTCCTTGGGATTTATTATAAGAAGCTATTAATTTTATGTCATTTAGCATAGTAAACCAAGCATTTGGGGGGGGTGAACATTTTCAAATTTTGTATTAGAAAAGTGTAAGCCAGTGTATTCATCACTTTTTATGTTTTAAGTGTTTTCCAAAAATGGACTAATTTGAAAAATCATACTAGACTCACATAGAAATATAAACATAATGTTAAAGTATTAACTTTTATTAACAAACATATTTCAA
>NW_011888967.1:250929-255649 GCF_000151845.1 Pteropus vampyrus | reverse complement strand
CGAAATCCCTGTGGATTTCTCTTATTTTTCACAGTATAATTTAAAATACATTTTTCCTTTAACTTGATTTGCTATACACATTATTTTCCTGTCTAAAATTCATATTCCATTAAAGAGCTGTGATTGTATAGGACAAATTACACTGATACTCTTATTTCAACCCAAAACAATGTTCTCCTGGCATGTTTCACCTGAAAATCCAAGGAAATATTATATATAATTCAAATATCTTTTGATTAAATGTAACAATCTTATCTAAGAGTTGGTAAAAACATAAGTACATAATAAGAACACAGAAGATTTATAACTGATTTACTAAATTAAATATGTTTGTATCTTGAGTAATCTGTGTTTTTTAAAAAACATGTAGCTTTTATCCAAACTGATGCTTGCATGTAGTGCAGGTGTGAAAATACACTCTTATATATACCAGTACTGCTCTCTCTCCACCCCTCAGTGTTCCAAGCTCTCTATTTTCAGGCTGTATCACCACTCTCCATACCTATGAACAGTTGAACTTGAGTGACTTTTCCTAACAAGGAGTTTTGAGTGGAAATAATGTGTTTCTTTTGGTTGAATATTTGTTTGCCTCTGTAAGACATTCCAAAGATCCCATCTGCATTTAGTACTGTGACCAGTAGCATTTAGGATAATATCTAATTTGTCATCCTAGATCCTTGAATGATTATAGTTAGCAGATCCTTCAGCCCACCTACAATGGACCTGTAACATAAAGTGGGGAACATACATTTCTAGTTTTAAGTAGCTAAAATTTAGGACTGTGTGTTACTGTAGAATAATTCACTAATTTTAATTAATACAGAGGCAAAACAAAAAAAATTAGGTAAAAAACATCTCTGAAAAATACAGATCCCAATAAGCTGATAAGGAAGGAAAATAGGTCTTTTAGAGGAGTGCTAAAAGCAGGATTTAGGAAAGATATTTCCAGTACTCACTTAAAAAAGAAAGAAGTTATAACTACACAACTTTTATATGAAAAGATTAAAGAAACATGTAGTTGATGGCTAAGACTAATCCATTGTCCAAATGAGTTTTGACAGAGATTGCAAAAGAAAGTTCTTGTTGGCTGTGAGTCCTCTTAAAGGAATAGCCAAAAGATTGTTAATCTCAATATGAAAAGGCCACTCCCTCTAAGAAGGTCAGGTGACTGATCTGATTCCAAGAAGTGCATAAATATTATTGAACCATTACACAGATTTTTTAAAAAGTATTACTTGAAAAAAATTTATAGTTTACATAACTGAAATGCTTTACCTGGACAATTGTTGATCAATTCAACAAACTAACTTTATATTTTCAATGTATTCTACTAATTTCTGAAACTTGCTTCTTGTCTTACCATTTTTGACATATATGTCTACAAGATTTTATAAATATATACTACCTTTTTTTCTAGTTTTTTTTCTCATCTTCTGTACTTGAGAGTATGTTTTCTTCTGGTAACAACTGAATTATTTTTATGGGTCCTTGGGATTTATTATAAGAAGCTATTAATTTTATGTCATTTAGCATAGTAAACCAAGCATTTGGGGGGGGTGAACATTTTCAAATTTTGTATTAGAAAAGTGTAAGCCAGTGTATTCATCACTTTTTATGTTTTAAGTGTTTTCCAAAAATGGACTAATTTGAAAAATCATACTAGACTCACATAGAAATATAAACATAATGTTAAAGTATTAACTTTTATTAACAAACATATTTCAAAATTTGTTTCATAGTTAAAGATATATTAATAATAAGTGAATACATTATTTGGGTTATACCATTTCCATTACAAAAGGATGATGGGCTTTATAATTTAAAATCAACCTCTTTCTTCTTAATCACATACTACTCTCCATATGTAAAAGACCATTAGGTAAATACCACTCAGGGCCCAGTAGAGACATAAGGCTCCAAGCCACTGAGTCATTTTGTATTGGCTGAAAGAAAAATTAAGATTTGAGTAGTTTGACATATATGTGGCTGCAGTAAGAAGGAAAACTCCATCAAAGCTACCGAAACTTCTGCTTCTAGAAGATCAGTCTTAAATGGCATGAAATATATTCTCTATTGTACAAAAACCCTAGTTAAAACACCAGCATATCTACTTAGCATGAATCTGTTTTTTTTTTTCCTAAACATACATTTGCATTGTAGTTAGTATGATAAAGTTAATATGGATATAATATTTCAAAGTATGTGAATCATTTTTTCATTTCTTTCAAATTGTATTATGATCATAGTTAATAATATATTCAAGATATGAAAAAATATACATATGTGTAATCTCAAAACTTAAATAAACTCGATTCTATTATTCTTTAGTCTAGAAGTTTTACCTGATTACATGTGTCAAGATATGAGACTGAAAGGGAAAGTATACATGGTATTTTTCTGTACTGTCAATGCCATAAATCAAGACAAAAATCTATGCAAGATGGAGAGTTTGACCCATTTAAATAATAAGATAAAATAACAATGTGAAAGTTTCCAAGAAAATAAGACTAGAACTTTAAAAGAATGTATGGAGGATCAACTTTGGGAATGGTGGAATGAGAACTTCAGTTATAGCTCTCCTGTAAAAATAATAAGTACGAATTGTTAGTTACGAAATAGTCATAGAGGTGTAAAGCACAGCATAGGGAATATATTCAATAATGCTATAATAACGATGCATAATGCCAGGTTGGTATTAGACTAATTGGGGGGGTCACTTCATAAATTATACCATGTCTAACCACTATGCTGTACATCTGAAACTAATATAAAATAATATTGAATGTCAATTATAATTTAAAAATTTAAGTAAATTTTAAAAAAGAAAGCCAAATAGAGAACCTCAAAAAAATACTGGCAGAAACCTAAAATTATTGCAGAATTCTAGAAATTGGCCAATGCCACAGAACAAACTAAGAATTGTCTATCAAAGAGAAACCACTGAACCTCAGTAAGAGAGATCTGTGATGTTTTAATCCTCTCTGCCCTAGCATTAAGGCATAATAATCATAAAAAACTGTCCCAGTCAACAGAAAGGACTGAACCATCTTGTAATTCTATTAAATGCACTATCTTTAGAAGCACAGTCAATATCTTGTGCAAATCTGCAGCTCCCTGGAAAATATATATTCTGGAGTGTTATGGCTATTTGATTTAACTCAGAGTTCAGCAAAGGAAGTGGGTAAGAAAAGTCCTATGCCCAGGAAATTACCAAAACAATAAAAATTTGCTGGCAATATCACTGGTGTCTAAGGCTCTGATTTCAAGCAATCAAACAAGATCTTTGCCAGGAATTTAAAAGGAAATACTGGTGAACTAGATTACTATTCAGAACTCAGAAAAACTATCAGATATTCCTAGGGATCTAAAAGGTTGTGCACATGTGCAAAGCTATACACATACCCAGGACAGACCTGGGGAAATAGAAGTCCTCACACATCTCTGGCAGATGTTGAGGATCTATGAAAACAGAAAGTAAAAGTTAAAGTTGTATTATAAACTGCCTGAAGTTTGAAGTAATGACTTCTCACACAAATCCACTTTTGGAGAGTGAAAGACATAAAAGTAAGGTATTTTAAAAAATCAGACCAATAGCAGACTAAATTATACCAAACTTGTTCTGACTCTAGGAAGTTAGGCTTAAAATTAAAACAAGAACTTAAAAATATTCTAGTAGTGTTCAGTGGCTGCACACTGCAGAGAATAGAGAATCCACGGAATTGGTCCAGGAAAGTTTCTAAATAAGCAGCAACAATAGAACAACAACAACAAAATAAGAACATAAAATAGCATGAACAACACATTTGGTGAGGAAGGATCTGATTTTAAAGTTGTTACGATATTTTATTTCAAGTATCTAGTTTTCAGCATAAAATGCCAAGACATACAAAGAAATAGAAAAGTATGTCAAATATAAAATAAATAAAACTTGCCAATGAGAACTTTCTATGAGAAGGCCCAGATTTCAGAGGTAATAGTTTAGGTTTTTAAATTACGTGTTTTAAATATAAATGTGTTCACAGAACTAAAAGATATTATATTTTTAAAAAGTTAAAAAAAGTGCAATATTTTTTTCATCAAATAGAGAATATCAATGAAGTGATAGAATTTATAAAATGGAACCAAAAATAAATTTGTATTTAAAAAGTACAACTGAAATGTGAAATAGAAATGCTCAATAATATATTTAAACTGCCAAAAGAAAGAATCATTGAATTTCAAAATATGTCAACAGAACTTAACCAGTCTGAGGATCAGAAAAAAGTAAGGAAACCCAAACAGAGACTTCATAGGCTTGTATTACACTATCAAGCATACTAACACACATAACAATTCCAGAAAGAGAAAATAAAAAAGAGTAGAAAGAATATTTCAAGAAATAATGGCCAAAACCTTTCCAAATTTGAGGAACAACATAAAGCAGCATGACTTCTAAGTAGGATAAACTCAAGAGATTCATACCTAGATATATTCAAATTGACAAAATATAAAGACAAACAAAAAATCAGGAAAGCAGAAAGAGAAGAATCCCTCATTTCTTATAAGAAACTCTTGGTAAGATTAACAACTAACTTCTCATTAGAAACCACGGAGGCCAGAAGACCATGGGATAACATCTTCCATGTGTTGAAATAAAAAAACTGTCAACCAAAAATTCTATATGCAGCAAAATAATCCCTCAAAAATAAAAAGAGGATAAAGATACTTCCAGATTAACAAA
>NW_011888967.1:244484-250879 GCF_000151845.1 Pteropus vampyrus | reverse complement strand
TTTTTTCATCAAATAGAGAATATCAATGAAGTGATAGAATTTATAAAATGGAACCAAAAATAAATTTGTATTTAAAAAGTACAACTGAAATGTGAAATAGAAATGCTCAATAATATATTTAAACTGCCAAAAGAAAGAATCATTGAATTTCAAAATATGTCAACAGAACTTAACCAGTCTGAGGATCAGAAAAAAGTAAGGAAACCCAAACAGAGACTTCATAGGCTTGTATTACACTATCAAGCATACTAACACACATAACAATTCCAGAAAGAGAAAATAAAAAAGAGTAGAAAGAATATTTCAAGAAATAATGGCCAAAACCTTTCCAAATTTGAGGAACAACATAAAGCAGCATGACTTCTAAGTAGGATAAACTCAAGAGATTCATACCTAGATATATTCAAATTGACAAAATATAAAGACAAACAAAAAATCAGGAAAGCAGAAAGAGAAGAATCCCTCATTACATATAAGAAACTCTTGGTAAGATTAACAACTAACTTCTCATTAGAAACCACGGAGGCCAGAAGACCATGGGATAACATCTTCCATGTGTTGAAATAAAAAAACTGTCAACCAAAAATTCTATATGCAGCAAAATAATCCCTCAAAAATAAAAAGAGGATAAAGATACTTCCAGATTAACAAAATTTAGAAAATCTGTCACTAATAGACTTGCATGAAATACAAGGTTGAAGTGTAAGGACAACATGGTAACTCAAATTCACACAAAGAAATAATGAACACTACTAAAAAGATAACTATTTAGGTAAATATTAAAAGATCTGTACAAACTTTTGTTTATAACTCTTTTCTTCTCCTATCTGATTAAAAATCAACTACATAAAGCAATGATTATAACACTGTTCATAGGATTATGATATAAAAAACTGTAATTTGTATGGCAGTAATAGAACAAAGAAGAAAAAAGGAAGAGAGGAGTATTGGGTCTAAGTTTTATATATTATTAAAATTAAGTAAGTATTGATCTAAATTACATTGTCGTAAATTCTCATGATAACTGTAATCCACCAACCAACCACTAAAGAAATAACTCAAAAAGATTATATTAAAAAAAAAAACACATGTGGAAATTTAAATGATACATGAAAAAAATCTAATTTACATTAAAGATTATAATAATCAAGAAACAAATGAACAAAAGCCAGGTAAGCCACATAAGACATTTAGAAAAAAAAATAGAAAAAAATGGTTTATGTAAATACTATTGTTTCAGTAATTACAGTAAATGTAATTGAATTAAATATTCCAATCAAAAAGACTGGCAAAATGGAAATACACTTTAGACTGAAATACACTTTAGACTGAAAGAAAAGACACAGATTGTTTGAAAGTAAAAAAAAAAAAAAGAAAAATATATACTATCCAAGTAGTAACTGCTATGGTATAAATCAGGAGTCCCCAAACCCTGGGCTACAGACCAGGCTGTGTAGCAGGAGGTGAGTGGCAGATGAGCGAGCGAAGCTTCATCTGTATTTGCAGCTGCTCTACAGCGCTAGCATCACTGCCTCAGCTCCACCTCAGATCATCAGGCATTAGATTCTCATAGAAGCATTGGTCCCTGGTACCAAAAAGGTTGAGAACCACTGGTATAAATGACTGTTTGCCTCTCCACATTCATATATTGAAATCCTAGCCCCCAATATTAATTATAATAGTAAGTGAGGCATTTGGGAGGTGCTTATGTCATGAGAGTAGAACCCTAATGAATGGGATCAGTGCCTTATAAAAGAAACTCCAGAGAGATCCTTAGCCCCTTCCTCCACGTGAATACAATGAGAAGTCTGCAACCCAAAAGAGAGCCTTCGCCCAAATGTGCTGGTACTCTGATCTCAAGCTTCAAGTCTCCAGAACTGTGAGAAATACATTTTCTGTTGTTTATAAGCTACTCAGTCTTTGGTATTTTGTTATAGCAGCCAGAACAGACTAAGACAGTACTAAGACAGTAATCAAAAGAGAGCTGGAATGGCTATATGAATTCAGACAAAACAGACTTTAAAACAAACAAACAAAATGTATATCTACAGATAGAGACATTTCATAATGATAAAAGGCTTATGACAATTATATCTATAAACAACTCTCCAAAGTATATTATGCAAAAACAGACAGAACTGAAGAAGGAATAGACGATTTACAGATAATAGTTGAAAATTTCAATACCACATTTTCAATAATGAATAAAACTAGCTGAAGATCACCAGGATCTAGAAGACTTAAAAAACAGTACAAGTGGACCTAACAGATACCTATAGAGCACTATAATCAACAATAGTAGAATACATGTGCTTTTCAGGTGTGCGTGAAACATCTGGCATATAGACTATATGTTATGACGTATGACAAACCTCGATAAATTTAATTGTTTGAAATAATAAAAGGTTTGTTTTCTGAGTACAAGAAAATTAAGTAGAAATCAACAATAGAGGAAATTATAAAAATTCATGTGAATGTGATTATTAAACCATATAATATCAAGTAAGCAATCAGATAAGGAAGAAATCACAAGGAAAATAAAAGATTTTGTAAAGAATGAAAACAAATACACAACTTACCAAAACTGATGAGATGCAGTTAAAAGTGTGTTTAGAATAAAATTTATAGCTGTTGACACCTAAAAAAATAAAAGTCTCATATTAATAACCTAACCTTCCAATTTAAGAAAGTAGAAAAATAAGAGAGAGCAAAGTAAACTGAAAATAACAGAATGCAGGGAATAAAAGTTAAAATGGACATGAAGAAAATAGAGAATAGAAAAGAATAGAGAAAATCAACAAATCTAAAAGTTGTCTATTTAAAAAAATGAAATTTGAAAAACCAAGTAAAATGAAAACATTCGTCCAGACAAAACTTGTTTATGATAGTTCACATCAGCATTATTCATAATAACTAAGAAGTGGAAACAAGACAAATGTCTATCAACGGATAAACAGCTAAACAATAAGTGGTATATCCACACAATGAAATATTTGGCAGTAAAAAGGAATAAAGTACTGATACATGCTACAACATGGGTGAATCTTGAAAATGTTAAGTGAAGTGAAAGGAACTAGTAGCATTCCGGTTCCATCAGGTAATGAGGAACTTTCACAGCACAGACTGGGAAAGGCTCGGACTCAAGATCCTCTCTTGACTACATAGAAAAATGCAGCCGTATATTTAACATGCACTTATATGGAAAATAAATTGTGCTAAGTATCACAGTTCGTTTTTTTCTTAAGTGAAAGACTTATGAAAAAATATTCAAAACCTTAACTATATATCCCAAAAAACACTAATTTGCCATTTCAATATTTCCTACTCACCACAGCTATGTTAATCTTAAGGTGATCAGCTTAATCACCTACTGAAAAATCATGCATGGCTTTCTACTCTGCAATACCAAATCCAAATTACTTAGCCTGTCACTTATGATTTTCCCCCAGGTTTATCTACTATGCATATCCAATTTCTAGAAAACATCACAACTTGCTATTCTTCCAAATGAGTCCCATACTTTATAATTGTGGGGTCTTTGCTTGTGTTTTTTCCTATGCTCAAAATTCTTTTTCTCCCACTGCTTAGCAAAATTCTACTTATTTTTAATCTCAAAGGCAACTTCTACGACAAATTCTCTCTTATTTCCCAAATCAGAACTATGATGTACGCTTTCCAAATTCTTTGGAAAACTGTTTATAAAATACATCTGACACATTTACAGTCATAATCTTATTTATACTTGGCTATAATCAAAGAAGAATTTACACCCCTATTAGCCCCCACTATTCTACAACTAAGAACCTGATACTTAGCAAAGTAACCCCATGTGTACCACCTAGTAAAGACGAGAAATTAGGTGAAAAATAATTTAGCTAAAGCCAAAATCTGGGCTCTTGTGATAATATAGTAGGTAACATTTTTTTTTTCTTTTCATATTTTAGGCATTGTTCTCTTTACTTTTAAAAACACCTCTCTCCTTTGAGTTCTTTATTCTCTCCGAGACCTGATTTTCCTCCCATATCATTGTATGCCCCTTCTCCATTTCTTTTTCAAGATTTTTATGTCTTGATCCTTAATTCTTGTAATGTCCCAAACTTTAACTCTTTATCTTCTTTATTTGTACTCACTGTCATGGTTTTAAATATTATGTATATGCTTGTGGCTTCAAGATTTACATATCCAACTCTAATCTCTCTGCTGAGCTACAGACTAAAATATTCAACCACCTGCTCAGAACCTCCATTTGGATGTCTAATTTAAGGTTAAAATATTTAAAGGAGATTCTCTCTTTCTCTCCCCTATCAAAGTACATTCTTATACCACCTCTTTTCTCATATCACCAAATAGTACACCACCATGCAGTAGTTCAAACCAAAATCAAAAGTGATCTTTGATTCCTCCTTTCTTTCATATTTATGATCACTAAATACTGTTTGCGACTATCAAAATATATTACCATTTCTTACAGCTTACATTCTATTATGTTCATTGAAGCCACCAAAATATCTTGCCTAGAACTTGTCTAGTTTTCATAACTAGGTCTTCTTCTTCTAATTCTGCCCCAGTACTGGATACCTTCCATTTTCCCCTGTAAGTCCACTCACCATTGTTCTCCATTCTGCCCTGCACCTCCCAAAGCTGACATGCATGGACAGTATCATCAGGCTCCCTAGTCCTAGGTTGCATTTGTTTTGGCCAATGGGCTTGTGAGTGGGGCATCAGCAAGAATTAGGAGCAGGGAGGATTGTGAGGGGAGAGATTAATTACAAGATCTTTCATGCAGATTGAACTCAGTTTGACCAGTTCCTTAATTTAAGTTATCAATTTTATCAGACAATCCTCTGCACACAGCTCTTTCTTTCCCCATTTCACTAACTACTCAATTCCTCTGTGTTTTTGAGCCCAGGAATGGTAAAAGCTCCCAAGTACTGGCCCTGTTTTAATGCACTCCAGTTTGCTAATTAGCTACATCTTTATGAACAGTCCTTTTATTAAGCCCTCCACAAAGCAGCCAATTTGAGTTTGGCATTTATGTCCAGCAAGGACTTCAGTTGATATACTACCTATGGTTTATTCTATACATATCAACAATAATTATCTTTAAAAAAAATAAATGAAGTAATAAAAAAAAGTTCTTGAAACTCTCCAGTGAACATAGTACATTTAACTAAGATCCACATCCCTAACCATGGCTGTTGAGGTGCTGTAGGAGCTGGCTCTGCCCATAACTCTGGGTTCATCTCCTACTCTTCTCCCTCTCACTCATTCTGTACCTGTTGTTCTGATTTTCCATTTGTCTCTCAAACAAAAATATAATAAATTGAGCTTCCTTCTATCTCATCATATTTTCTGTTAGTTCTACCTGAAATGCTCCTCACACACAGATGATCATTGCTTGCTTCCTCATTTTGCGGAGATATTTTTTCTTTTCTTTTTTCTTTTTTTTTAATTTAGGTATCATTTAGTGAGGCCTTCCTAACCACCTTATCAAAAATAGTCCCCACCTATATTCAGTATCTAATCCTTTGCCTGACATTATTTTTCTAGAAGAATTTATCTTCACCACAAAATTGTATTTTATATTTATTTATTTGAATATCTGTTTCATTCATTAGAAGTTTCACAATGTCAAGAATTTTATCTCTTACTTATTATTATATTTCGAGTATAAAAATAGTTCCTGAGATATACTAGTGCTATGAATAAACAAACAAAAAATGAAGAATGATTTGGGTACATAAAGTGAGTGAAGTAGCCATTGAATGATTATAAACACCATTTTACAGATAAGAAACTCAGTTTCCTAGAAAATGGCAGATTTGAGAATATTGAACCACTTTAATAAAGGCAAGAACTATGTCTTACTAAACTTTATTTCCCTTAAACCCTGATACAGTGCCGTGCACTTAGCAATCCTCAATTAATTTATGCTGATTAATGTTGAAAGATTTTTAAAGATCAATGTGGCAGCAATGTGAATACTGACTTCACAGGAAGGAAAGCTAGTAGGAATTTATTTTAATTCTTAGGTATGTATTTCCAGGTAGTCTTAGATAACATAAATTGATAATTAAAAGGTACTTTAATGAAGGCATCTATGATTATTATGGTCAAGCATTAACGTTTTATATATATTTACTTGCAATTGCTCTCCTAGTTTGTATATTATCCAGGCTTTGCTTGCTACTTGTCTTTTGGAAGATCTGCTTTTGGGAAATTTCATGGCTCATTAATAAATTCATCAAACAGTTTATATAGAAAAAATAAGTTATCAGAAATTCATAGCAGTCATTTTAAAATTTTTATTAGTAGCTCTGGTACAAGCAAGTAACAGCATTTTAGAAATAAAATATGGTATTATGTGAATATTACCCTGAAATTCAGCTTCACAA
>NW_011888967.1:190790-241519 GCF_000151845.1 Pteropus vampyrus | reverse complement strand
GTCTACATAAAGAATCATGTCATCTACATATAAAGAAATTTTATTTCTTCTTTCTAATCTTTACACCTTTTATTTATTTTTCTTGCCTTATTTTGAAGAGAGTAATGATAGGAGATCCTTATTTTGTTAGGGGGAAAGTCATGTCTTTCAGTATAAAGCCCAATATTAGCTCTGAGGTTTTTCATATATATATGAATTTATATAAAAATATGAGGTTCCCTTATATTCCTAGTTTTTTTTGAGAATTTTTACTATGAATGGGTGTTGAATTTTGATAAATGCTTTTTGTGTATCTATTGATATAGTCATATAGTTTTTCTAATTTGTTCTGTTAATATGATGATTACTTTAATTCATTTATAAATGTTAAAGCAGCTTTGCATTCCTGGATGAATGGTACTTGTATTTATGTTTTTATTTTTTATATTGCTGGATTTAATTTTTTGTTAAGAATTTTTGCCTCTATGCTCATTATAGATATTAGTATGTATTTTCCTTGTGAAGTCTTTATCTTGTTTTGACATTAGTGCAATGATGACCTTATAAAATGTGTAGGAAAATGTTTCTTCTTTGTTCTATGTTCTGAAGGAAATTGCGTAAAATTGGTATTATTTCTTCTTTAAATATTTAGTAGAATTCACTAGTGAAACTTTTGGGCCCCACATCTTCTTCTTTGGAATGTTTTTTAACTACTAATTCAACTTAACAGACATAGGGAGATCCAAGTAATCTATTTTTTCTTGAGTGAGTTTTGGTATTTTGTTTCTTTCAAGGAATTGCCCATTTTGCACAGAACTGTTCATAATATTTCCTTATTATCCTTTTAATTTCCATGGGATCAGTAGTGACTACTGTTCTTTCAATTCTGATATTGGCAATTAATGTCTTGTCTTTTTTTTTCCTTGGTTAGCCTGACTAGAGATTTAGCCATTTTATTAATCTTTTCAAAAAACTTGCTTTTGTTTTTTTTCATTTTGGCTACTGTTTCCTGCTTTTAATTTCATTGATTTCTCTCGAATGTTGTTATTATTTCTTTTATTTTGTTTGCTTTAGGTTTAATTTGCTCTTCATTCTCCAATTTCTTAAGATGGAAGCTTAGCTATGTCTTTGAGATTAATGCTCCTAAGAGAGTATCTTGCAGTTATAATTTTCTCTTAGTCTAAATCTGTGTAGGCCTGTGTCTTAGGGGTATGGCTTTCACAAATGTTTCTCTCCCTCTTCTATGTGTATAGCTTTTTAAAACCCTTTTTACAACTCTTTCTCCTAGCTGAAATGTTCCTCATTTATTTTCTTCAAGCTCTATCCTTATTTTTTTTTCTTAGATGAGACAAGGCAGCTGGAACCAGGGCCAAATTCTCTTTCTCCAACTGGGAAAAATTTTAAAAATTGTTTTCTTGTGAATTATTTTCTCATAGATAGTATTTTTTTTTAATTAAATATATTGTGGTGACATTGGTTAATAAAATTATATAGGTTTCAAGTGTATGATTCAATAATACATTATTTGTATATTGCATTGTGTGTGCACCACCCAAAGTCAAATCTCCTTCTGTCGTCATATATTTACTCCCTTTACCCTTTTCTATGTCCTTCCTACCCCCATTTCCTTCTGGTAACCATTATACTGTTGTCTGTGTCTATGAGCATTTGTTTGTTTGTTGCTTTCAGTTTTATAACCAACATATGAGTGAAATTATATGGTTCTCAACTTTTTTCATCTGCCTCATTTCACTTAGCATATTCTCAAGATCCATCTATGTTGTTGCAAATGGCAGTATTTCACCTTTTCTATGGCTGAGTAATATTCCATTGTATATATGTACCACCTCTTCTTTATTCAATCATCTATCAAAGGATACTTCAGTTGTTTCCATGTCTTGGTCACTGTGATTAATGCTGTAGTGAACATAGGGGTACATATATCTTTACAGATAAATGTTTTCAAATTTTGGGGGTAGATAGATACCCAGAAAGACTGCTGGGTTACATGGTAATTATATTCTTGACTTTTTGAGGAACCTCCATATTGTTGTAGGCATTTCTTAGGGAGGAGATTTAGATGGATTTTCAAGATAGCTACTCACCCACCTCCCAATTAGCATCACTGGGGAAACTTTCTCAAATTATCACCATGAGAATTTGGTGGCTTCCAGAAGACTGAATAAGTATGGGGATCCTCTTATGACTGTAGTCTGAGAGAGCTTTCCACTTTCAAGCTAGTCTGCACTCAGCTTCCAGTAGTTTCTTCAAATGAGCATTTAAATGTTCCTACCAGCTTAGGTATTCCCATAGTTTCCTCTCCAAGTAAGCAAATCTTGGGGTCTCAGTTTTCCCTGAGACTTACGTTCAATCATGGGTCAAAAAAATAATTGATTTTTAATTTGACTGGGTTTTTGTTATAAAGACAGGAGTAAAGACTTACCATCAATTTAAAAATGATATTGAAACTCAAAGTCTCTAGAAATAAGTAGACATTTATTCTACAACTTACATCATTGCAGATCAATTTGATAAAATGTAGAATTCCTTAAAAAATGGAATTAGTAATGTCATACTAATTGTCATACTTCGGAATATAGTTCCTAAAAAATAAGGACAAAATTTATTTTCAAATGTTTATCAAATATTTATAAAATCTGATCATTTAAATATATGAGACCACAAAGTAATACTTCAAACAATATCAAAATTTTAAAAAGTATATTATATATTAAATAGAATATTATTAAAACTAGATTTTTACAGCAAAAGGAGAAAATAATAAGTTTATGCTATATTTTTATAAGCAAACATTTTCTATAACATAAATGGAACTATTTATTAACCTTATCATAACTAGCACTAGTACCAGGCTGTGCTATTTTATTTTCATAATTTATTAATTTTCCACTAAATGTTAATATTCATTTGAGTAATATATAGTTAACAAAATGATTCTAATAAAGAGTATGTCACTGCTATTTTAATTTTTTAAACATTATTTTTAAGC
Source organism: Pteropus vampyrus (assembly GCF_000151845.1). Classification (NCBI taxonomy): domain Eukaryota; kingdom Metazoa; phylum Chordata; class Mammalia; order Chiroptera; family Pteropodidae; genus Pteropus; species Pteropus vampyrus. The sequence goes on along the minus strand of NW_011888967.1, from coordinate 238,530 downwards.
TTTCCTTTTAAAAATACATGTTTTAGACACATCAAAACTTCACATTTACAAATTTAGAAACCAATCCAAGTAGTTACCAATCACTAGATCCTGAAATCTGTATAGCCAACATTTAAGACAGAACATAGTAATATATGCACATTTAATGCAGCTATAATTTTGCATAATTTTCTAGGTAAGTTTTAAAATAGAAACAGCTTGCAATTTTTTAAAAGATCATGGTCATTCTTTTCAACCCTGAAGCGAGAAAATACAAATTCCTATGGGAAGATTGCAGCCACTATAAAAACTATAAGGATCTCTAGAAAAGTTTCCATTCACATTCTCTTTCACCAGTTTCCTCCTTTTCTGTGTTACGGGAGATACATCTTTAAAAGGAGTAACTAGTTAACTTCATTCCAAAAAATCTATCCTTTAAAATAGATTCTACTTTAATTTTTTCACTTTCTATGCTTTTCTAGGGGAAATAAATTTGTATCAATATTTTCAACTAGTCTGTTTTGATTTTACTAGGGTTGGGGATTTTATGATTAATATTTTAACTCTGAGCTTGCACCCTGAGGCAATTTCATAAACAGCACAATTTTTGAAAATCAACTAAATCAATAGGTTGTATGTTATGATTTTTAATTTTTTATGATAAATGTTCCTTGTGGCTTCAGGCCCCACATCTTAAAGGTTTTATATTAGAAGATAAAGTAACAGTGTAAAGGTGAAATGACTATTGGAATGATTCAAATCTTATTAGTTTATAAACAAGTGAAAAATAAGTTAGGGACAATACATCGCTTTTGTTGAATGAGTATTTTAACATCAGCATTTTGTAGTCACAAAAATAAATCAATTATTTTAAATGAAGCATTTCTTTTCAAAAGGAATTGAAGGAAATAAAAAGAATTTTTTACTCATTTGAGAAGAAAATGAGTCCATTGGGGAACTTTGCATGGGGCCTGGAAGGGGGATAAAGAGACAACCAAAGCACAAAGCAGGCTTCTGAAACTTATTTAAAATATTTCTTTTTGAATTTTTTTTTTCTTTTAAAGCTTTCAAGTTTTAATCATTACCATGTGGGATTTAGAAAGAAATTGTTAAAAATAATTGCTCACAATAATCATAAGTAGTCTGAATTAAATTAGAGCAGAGAGTGAGAGATGATGCAGTAAGTATAAATTTGCTTTAAAAGACTAATGCTTAATGGAAGGCCACGTTTAATATTGTACATGAAGTCATTTATTATTGGCAAGAATCCCTAAGCATTTCAAGTCTAAGTGAATAATGTTAATGTTTGGATTTGGTTATCATTCATGGATTTACCATTGTTTTTCTAATGCTACTAGTCAATTCACAACATATTAGGGAAGATATTTCCTTAAGCGTTATCATCCTTGTGGAAGACCCTCTCAAAACCTTTGTGTAAATAGTGTTACACTGTTCTCAGAAGAATATTTAATGTATTTTTTTAAAGAAAAAGGGAAGGACATTAAGAGATGAAAAATTTGCTTGAATAGACCTAAAAAAAAAAAAAAAAGATGACAAATGCATGTTGAAAGAAATGCAAATTTAAAACCTTAGTGAGAGACCATTTTTCATATCCCAGTTAGGAAAAAAAATGAAAAATTGAACTTGTAAGGAAATAAATGTTTTTACACACTGCTGGTGAGAGTTCAAAATGATACAACCTCTACAGAGAGAAATTTAACATTATATAATAAATTCACATATGTGTTTGCCCTTTGATTCTGCAATCCCACTTCTAGAAATTTATCCTGAAGATATGCCTTTCCAAATATGAAACAAAACATGTAGTTATTCATTGTGGCATTATTTGTAATAGCTAAATATTAAAAACAACCTAAGTACTCACTCTCACTGGAATCTAGCTGAATCGATTACACAATATCCATAAAATGGTAACCAGAAGAAATATGAAGACTATGCCAACCAACATGAAAAGAATTTTAGGCCACCATATAGATTTTTTTAAAAAGCAAGGTCTAAAAAATACATATTATATGCTACCTTTTGCGGATGAGAGAAAAGATATATATACATACACATAAAAAAGAAATAAATCTTGAGCTTTATTTAGTTAGCTTAGTAGTACTGTGTTTTAATTCTGAAATCATGGGCACTATATTGTGGAATAGAGCAAATAAGTGAAAATATTGATGTTTTGGGGAAACTGTGGGCAAAGGAGAGACAGATACAGGATAGAAAATGAAGATAAACAGAATCCAATGATGTTAAATTTAATCTGAATGAATCAGTATGAACTTGTCATTTTCTTGTGTATATAAAAATTTTCTTGCTCTATACACTAAAATTACACAAAAACAGTGACATTTCAAAAGCAAAGAACACATGTAAGTCCCATTATGAAATACAATTTCCCTCTAAAAAGAAGTTAGGGCTTGGGAAAAATGGGAGATATCATATTTAGGACAGAAAAGTTCAAAGTGAACTTCAAACACCTTCTTGGATAGAAAGAAAAAAGAAAGCTTTCTTTTAAGAAAGAATGCCAGCTAATAAAATCAGGGAGAATAGCAAACATAGAATACCATCATTTTATTACCTATGGGGGGAAAAAAAAGGATGCAGGCAAGATTAACAATGTGTATGAAAGCCATTAAAGAAAGGCTGTCAGAGAAGGATTGAATCAGAAGATACGTTTTTAAAATGAAGAGGTCTGGCTGCCACTATCTTGATCAAGTGGTCAAACATAGTATTGCCAATGGTGTGAAGGTCTCATTTGTTATAACCCCTGAGGGGCACAGCATCATCCCTGTGGTGTGAGGTTGCTTTCACCTAAATTAATTTTCACCTAAATTTTATCTTAAGGAAGCAATCTAAAGAACCTGGGCTAGAAGATTTTCTGCAGGGCAATTTGATTAGGCTATTCAAATTAATAAATGAAATGAAGTGAGGGAGGTGACTTAAGACACATAGTAGCCAAATGTACTACGTGAACCCTGCTAGGTCCCTAAATTGAAACAATCACCACCTATGAAGGACTTCTGGGGAACAACTGAGGATATCTGAGTATGACCTGTATGTTGATTAATGCTATTGAATTAATGTAGATTTTCTTAGGTAGTACTGATGTGGTTTTGTAGGAGAATGTCCTTGCTTCTGGAAGAAGCATATTGAAGTATTTAGACGTGAAAGGTTCTGATGCCCCTATCTACTATTGTGTTTTGGCCAAAAAGAGAGAAAGGAAGGGAAGATGGGGAGGGGAGGAAAGTGGAGGAAAAATGGAAAGATGAGAGCAAGTGTGACAAGGTTTTAACAAGTGATGAACCTGTTTAAGGAGTAAGTGGGTTTTTATTGTGCTATTCTATCAAGTATTCTGAGAGTTGAATTATCTCAAAATAAAAATAAAATAAATATACAGGAAAAATAATTGATGCATATTAATAACCAGGTTTTTTTAAATCTTGGAATATACCACAGTACAAAGCATAATGTGAACACTGTGTTGCTATTCTCATAAGTACAATTTCAAACTGTTTGGGCTTATTGAGACCACCACTGGAATGAAAGATAAATATAACAAATTATTAAGATCAATAAAAATTATACCTTATGTTAGAAAGGTGTTGGGGCAGGGGAGACCACAAAAGAGAGGGATTTTGATAAATACATTAACTGGATCAAATACTATAGATGCTTTTCAAGATAACAAATAACAGAATCTTTTTCTGAATTGCATCATTTCTGAGTTAGTTATTGTTACGATGATATTTTAATCGACATTAACAACTTTATTCAGAAATATAAGATGAGCAAAAAAGGGATTTATTTTAACAAATGTTTCTTGAAAATCTTCTATGTGCAAAACAAATGCATGTTATGAAAGGAATATGTGCAACTACTGCTCCTTATATGTTATTTTTAACATGTATTTTGGAAATGAAAAACAAGTGAATAAATATCCAATATTGTGTGCTCTACTTAGTAAAAACAAGAAAGCTTCTGCATAATTTATATTTAGTTAACCTAAAGAATGATCAACATTATTTTAAAGTAAAACTATTATGGAAAAGTGGACATATTTGGTTGAGATATCTTCCAAGATACAATTACTTACAAATAATAGTAAATTTTACCAATAAATACAAGCAATAAACCAAAACAAACAATGAAATCTAGCACCTGCTAGGAAAAAAAGGTGTATAAACATTGAGAATGCCAACTTTAGAGTCAGTATTTTTTTACAATCAGATCCTAGATCTCTCAGTTACTATCTCTATGATGACATGAAATTTACATAGAATCTCTAAGCCTTAGTTCCCTCTTCTGTGAAAAGAAATAATACTTGTAAATTACTTGTTCTAGTGTAAGAAATACTCCATAAATGTTATATTACTGTTGCTAACCTAGTGTGGATGAAAAAGAAGTTCTATGCAAAGTAAATTCACAAGGTGATCTGATCATAAATTCCTAACTAGGCATGTCAAGGTAGATAGTCACACCCCAGGCAAATAAATTCTTTAGTACAATGTTTATCTTTGCCTTTAGCAAGCCCTGTCCATTGATTCTGTGCTTCTACATTAACACACATTTGAAATGCCCCCTTTTTAGATCCCTCCTTCTAAAGTGTGACCATCCTCCTTAAATTCAAATGCATAAAAGAAACTGCAAAACTTTTAATGTCTGGAACATTTGAGATTTTGCTCCTTGGCATATGTCTTCAGTTTGGCTCAAATAAACTCTTATAGAAAAATTCTCTGTGGCTTTGGTCATTTCTTATGTTGATATTAGAAATTTTTAATTGCCGTTATATCCAAAATAGAAATGAGAAGTTCAAAGGAGATGATATAAAAGTGGTCAGCATCTGAATTGCTTTATATAATAACTATTAAAATTGCTTTATAGGTAGCATTGTTTACTTATGTACAAAGGTCTAAATTCATGAACAAAACTTTCTCCAGTTTTTTCTGTTATGATTGCCAAAGAAGAGAAGGGACAAAAGATGAGAAGTAGAAATTGTGGAACATGAATGGCCATTTTAACTGCAGATAGGAAGCTTGTGTCAGGCTCCATACTTGCCAGCAAAGAGGAGCCTGACCTACTGATGACCAACCCCTAAAGTGGCAAGAGAAGAAAACTTTCCAAGGCTCCATATGTTTCATGAAGAAATTCCAGGCTCTTTCATTAGATTGCTATTATTTGTCTATTTTACAATGGTGAACATGCAAAAAGAAAAATAAGCTTTTGTTAGAATGATTTAAATTAGTGGTTCGCGGCTCTTAAAATTAGTTCAATATTGTATTTTCTCATATGTAATAATCTTAGAGAACCATATGTCCTCTTCTCTTTAGATTATTTCTATTAGTGAAGAAAACCAAGTAGAGATAAACACATGTTGAGTTGAGCTGATGAGTGTTCTTTCACCTCCTCCAAGACAGGCATGAATTTATCTCCTATGACTCTTTACCAAGTTCTTGGACTTACTACATAGAAGAAGACAATCTGCTATTATAGTATTACTTTACAATTGTTGTAAAAATGTTCATTGACTTAAACTTTACAATATCCTTGATCACATTTTGTTCATTATTCTCCACTGAATCCAGCGGAACCAATGACATGATTCGTGGAGCTGCGGGGGAAAGAACAGTCTTGTTCACATTGATGTAGATCCAGATTCAGCACAGAATAATCATATTTATTCAATCCTAAGACTTTTATTTTTTATTTTTTTTAGGCAAGGCGACCCTTGCTTGACCTCACAGATTGCAAGACCTTGTCAGCTTACAATCCTTTATTTTTTATTTTTTACATCTACAGCACCTGGTCTTCCTAGGTGGTCTCCCATCCAAGTTCTAACCAGGCCTGACCCTGCTTAGCTTCTGAGATCAGATGGGATTGGGCTTGTTCAGGGTGGCATGGCCATAGAGACTTTTCTTTTTTAACATATTAATATTTCTGAAATTAGCTAATAAATTATGTCAAATAATTTCCTTTTTTTCCAAAAGCCTCTTTTTAAATATATAAAACACCAAGCAATTAATATTTTTTTAGTATCAAGGAACTATAGCTCGTAGCTATTGGTTTCTATGATTATGAGTTAAATAATCATGTCACAGAAGATACTAGTGAGAGGTAGAGATGTAGAGATAAGATAAATTGCATCTTTTAGCCAGCCACACCTAAGGTGCCCTTCTGAATAATCCCTATATTGCTCCATACCCTAAGTTGCTGTGGTTTTTGCCTCATGTGCCTACTTCCTTGGATAGATGAATAGATGAGACTTGATGACTGAAAAAAAGCAGCTAAATCTAGGCCAGTCATCAGTCACTATGGTGACTGGGCATGATGATGTGCACCCAAATTCTTTACACTGGAAAGTGACCAACTAAACCAATCATATTTTCTCTTTTTTTTTTTCCCCAATTGAAGGGAGAGCTCTGTGAAAACACTCAGTATGTAGTAAAAACGAAGGCAATAAACAAGAGACATGATGTAAAGAGGAGAGTAGAGAGAAAAATGAGACAGATAAGGTAAAACAGAGCCAGAAAGAATCTGAGCCTGCCAGTTAGAACAACAGGAGCCTGCTTCTGAGGAGGCACTGCTAATACGAATGCTGGGTCATTAGTCTGCTGTTGGACTACCAGGGTGACATGTGTCCTGAATGACATTCCAATTCTCTATGATTCCTAACTAGGTGATTGTGCAAATATTCTGAACAATGCTCCTGTTTCTCATGAAGCCCTATGAAAAAAATTCTTTCTTCACTTTACTCTTTATCCCTAAGCTAAGGTCCTACTACCTGAGATGTCTAGCTATAATTCTAGAGGAAGAAAAGTTTTGACTAAATAGTATTATTAACATACATAACTCAATTGAGTTAAGGTGGGAAATATCTATTTGTGCTCTAGAATTCTTATTCTATCTTAGGGTTTTATTATTGTGACATTTTCTGGCCAGAGCCCACAACAAACAACTGGCCTGACTCTATCAACACGCTTATCTATATCTTTGTTGCCTGTAATTGACAATCAAGATTATAAAGTTTTGATTTTCCCTCAGGCTACTTAACCAGATGCCACTGTCTGAGCATTTCAGGTTGAGTTACTAAACACAGGAAAGTAGCAGGTAAGTGTCTACATTTTAAAGAGAGTTGCTGCATTAGTCTGAGTTCTGCAAGAAAAAAAATCCACCTTAGAAATTTGGAATAGAAAGATATTTCAGAGTTTTCACAATTATCGGAATGGCTGGGAGAATAATATTAAAGAAGGTCACTATTGGCTTTCAGTAAATTTGGAAGGGCAAGGATTGCAAGAAAAATGCCACCAAGGACTCCATCTGCCTACAGCATCAAATGGAGGAGGAGGGTGCCTGAAGGTGCTGGAAAACCTCTGTCTGCTACCTGCCAAGATCCATGCGCCTGCCCACAGCTCTCACCAGAGAATAACAGTTATCTTTCTCTTCAGTTTTCCTAATCTCCTATGAGACTCTGTGATTGGCAAAGTCAAACCTACACTGTGCTGGCAAAGGAGTCTGGGACATACAGTTCCCAGATTTCTTCCTTAAATCCTAAGGACAAATGTAAAGGGAGATGGGAAGATACTGAATTAACAACAACCAATTCTGAACTACAGTTAAGGAGCCTCCAGACTTCAGAGCTTAATAAGCCATGCAGGGCTTCTCAGAGGTAGATAAGATGTTCTTGAGATCAGCACATCATCAGTAGTCTTGAGCCTTTAGAAAAGCTAATTACAGGCTTAGAGGGAAAATGATTTCTCTCTTTCCTTTCTAGTAGAGGAGAAAGGCAAGTGTTTCTTCCCCTCTTGTTCCCCTCAACCATGTTCAGCTGAAGAGGTACTTGCAGAGGTGGAGGTAACTGCATAAACATCTCGCACTCTTGTTCAATGCTTACCGAGCACTCAGCTTATGCTGGGTATGCCTTTTGAACTAAAGAAGTGAAGTTAGAAAATTTATTTTTAAAAATAAGTTTCACCTTCCTCCTCAACCCTGGACTTTGGGGGAAGGGGCATGATCCAGCTTTCCCGCTAGAATTCTAAAGGCAGAATTATGGCTGGAACAGTAAGCAACAGAAGAGAGACTAAGGAAACCAGTAATAATAAAAACTGTACACCCACCCTTCATGTGGCAAAGATGAGTAAATTTCTCATGAGTTCCAATGGGGGTCACAGAAGTTAGCCAGGCTGTGAGCTATCATGAAAGGATTTTGCATTGGGGAGTAGCCTGTAGACACGGGAATAATAGTAGTAGTAGTACAAAATAATGGATAGACTCCTGGGAATAGAAGCTGAGTTCCAATATGTCAGGCATAGGATGTATTGAACACATCAGGAATATGTGACCCATGAGAAAATCACAGGTGATCATTTAAAATTGCTCCACACAGAGAGGAGAGGTGGTCAAATGATACATCATTTTGGTCTTTTCCTCCCATCCCTTCCTGTTAGCCTCAATATATCAAAGAAAGAAGAGAAAAGCAGAAGGAAGAGGGAGAGGCAGATTGAGGAAGAGAAATATTGTTAAATAGAGACCTTAACCCTTCCCCATTATGAATCTCTTAGCCACATGTCAGACTTAGGCTGGGGAGTGGTGGTGGTGAAGCAGCTGATGTGAATGTAAAATTCAAACTTAAATTTTAAAATACTTGGTCTTTTATATGTAAACCTCATCTAAATTATAAAAATGAGAATATTCCCATAACTGAAAGGAATCGAAACAGTGGGATACACTCAAAAAGTAATTAAAGAGAGAGTGGGGGATAACTGAGAGAGCATATCTGAAGGCAGTATTTAAAGGAGAATAAAACCAGTTCTTGTTTACTCCCTACTGTGTTCCATGCCTTCAATATTCCCTTTATGTCCACACTGCAAAAATATCTACTCTCCTTCTTTTGAACCTTTCTCTTACTTCCTTCTTCATAACTCCTTATTTATATATTTGTCGACATTTATTGAAGTAAATTTTACATATAATGATTTCCCTCTTTCAGGTGAATTTTGGCAATTGTATACAATCATGTAACCATCACCATAATCAAGCTATAGAACATTTCCAATGTCCTAAAAATGTTCCTTGTGCCTCTTTGCTGTTTGTCGCCTCACCCGATTGCATTTCCACATAATCTCATTTGCTTCTTGTCATCTTTTCTTAGGTCATACACATGGAATTATAAAGTATGTAGTATTTTATATTTGACTTCTTTCACTTAGCAAAATATTTTTCAGATTTATCTATGTTGTTGCATGTTATGGTACCCTATATATTTTTATTGTTGAATGTAAATATATCACAATTTGTTTATCCATTCCCCAATTAATGAACATTTGAGTTCTTTCCATGGTTGTATTATTAAAAATAAAACTGGTATGAACATTCATGTATACACTTTACTTGGACATACGCTTTCTTTTCTCTTGGGTAAGATTTCTGGATCACATTTCTAGTGTATGTTCTTATTTTTGTGTTTAGAATTAACTCTAATACCTACCACTACTGTTTTCACTCCCTTATTGTAGAAATCATCTACTTCTGGAAACAAATAGCTATACAAAATTATCCCACTAACCTGTCTTGAAGTGATATTTTGTATGTTCCTGTTTTTCCAAACCTTTTAAAGGATTATAATTACTTAAGCTGTAGAGTGGCTCTTTACTGCTGTGATTTCAGTATCACATTTATTCTGATGAAGTCTTTTTAGAATTTATTATTGATTCTAAAAATTTGTAATTTATTATAAATTCTATTTAGAAATTATTGATTAAATGACTTCAGCATACAATGTTATATATTTGTTTTTAGTGATTGATCTACATTCACTCAATTTGTTAAAAATGTATGATAGGAACAGGACATCATAAGATGTCCTGAAATTTGTGGGATTCGGGAAGGCTATCAAAAACTTGTGGGATTCAGGAAGGCTATCAAAGGTTAGGACTGGGCATTATAACTTTGCTATAGTATGCTCAGGCCAGTGCAGTACACCCAGACTGAAAAGGGGATATTCCTAACCTCCTTTGAAGAAAAATGTTTTCAATTGCTCATATCATTTTTCAGTACATCTACATATATCATCTTAAATCTTCTTAACAAACCTGCAAGATATAGATAGCTAATCCATTTTAAATAGGCAAAAATATGAAATAGCTAGAATCAAGAATTATACAGCTCCCCCTCTTGCCTGATTTCTGCATCTATTGAGAATGACAAATGTTCAAACAGGCAAATAGAAATCCAAGTCGCACCTTTATTACCGACTATGGCTAATCTGAACACATGGCTTAAGGATTGTTATCTATATGGATTTGCTAATAGTACATGCCTAAAATAGATATATCTACTCTCAAAAAACATAGTCTTTTTCTTGTAAGGGTGGAGATTTTACTGCTGGGCTTACCAAAAGGTTTAGAGCAGGTCAAAGCTCAGGTTTTCTGAGCTCCCAAAGAGAAAGCAGCAGGAAATCCTCTAAGCTACACCAGTCAGATCATTTTCCCCTGAAGAAGTACAAGTAATTAGGCAGAGAACAACAAAAAGAGTTAGTTTCTAAACAAAAACATGAAGTCAGAGGAAAGTGGGTCCCGCATCCCAAATTTTCCCAGCTTTATATTCTTTTTATTTTTAAGTCAATGGTTAATCAAAAGTTTTACCATCACCATTTGGGGAGAAAGTCAGCAGTTTTTGGCACAGTCTTGTGACTGTTTCATCAGATATTTCTTATAATAGCCACCACTGTTTCTGTGTGTATATTCTTGGGCTCACTATTGAATAAGTTTGATTTTGCTGCTAGAAGTCTTGAATATAGGTCAAAAGAGCACTTTTATTAAATTAACTAGAAGGCCCCTATACCCTAGGCTGAACTTTCATTCCCTAATCTATTTCCCATCTCAAATTAAGTCTATCTATGCTGTTCAAAATGTTTTGAGAGGTCCATTTATTTATTATTTTACCAAATATGAGCTGAAATCCCATGGCAGGCACTGTTATAAGGCATCGAAGAGTAAATAAAACACCATCTCTGCTTTCATAAAATGTATATGTATAGCTATAAAGACATAAATGTATAATATGTCAGGTTATGATTAGCGGAACAAAAAAGGAGGCAAGAGATAAGGTACGAGTGAGAGTTACTTAAGAGAAGGTGTTCAGGGAAGACCTCTTTGAGGAAGTAACATTTGAGTAGAAATGTTACTTGAAGAATGAAACTTGAAGAAAGGAAGTGAGAGTACCTTGTGGGGGTCTGGAAACAGAAAGCACAAAGTACCAGAGTGAATGGCTGGAGTGGAGTAACAAGGAGATGAGACCGAAGAGGTAGAGAGATGGCAGATCACACAGAGCCTTGAGGCCACAGTCAGGACTTTGGCTGTTACTGTGAAGGTAAAATGGGAAGCAACTGGAAGGTTTGAGCATATAAATGGCATAGTAAGACTTACATTTTAAATGAATCATACTGGATTTAGTATGGAAAATAGAATATAATGAGGCAAGTATAGGAACAGTCAGAAGCTATGAGATTTGGTGGCTTGGATCGAAGTCATAATAAAGGTGTTATAAAGTAGTGAAATTTCTGACATTTTGAAGATAAGTAAACAAAATATTCTAAAGATTGCAATGGCAGATGAAAAAAAGACAAATTTAAAAGTTTTGGCCTAAGCAATAGGGAAAATTGAGCTTCCATTACTATGATGGGCTTACTGCAAGAACAGATTGGGTGAGGGAGATAGTGGAGTGGAAATCAGAAACTCATTTTCAGATATGTAGTATCTGATATACCTATTAGATATCCAAGTAAATATTTTGAGTAGATAGAAGTTGGATATATAAGACTGGAGTTCATAGGAGAAATAATCGGACTCACCAAAGAGAAGACATTGAAAAGTATGAGCCTACATGATATATAAGCAATGAATGAAGACAAAGAAAATAATAAGACCAATCAAAAAGCTCTGGGACACTATCATTAAGAGGATAAATTGAAAAAGGAGAATCCAGCCACGAAGATCGAGAAGGAATACCTCAATTCCATATCTGGTTCATAGCTCATGTTTCCCAGCCCAAAAAACCAGCTAAGGCTTTATGGAGCTAAAAAATCACACTGAGAGACAGAGGAGTTTGACATATTCAAATAAAAATTTCAGAGAGAGTTGAGGAATGTTGCTCAAGTATGTATAAATGACAGACTACCTAATTTATTGACCCATAGTTAGCACTGAAAATCCAGAGGATTTGGAGGCAAAGTCTTCACCAGTAAACTCATTGCAAGATTAAGAGGAGGCCAGTGCACATACTCTCTGAAACAAACAAATCTCAAAGAAGATAAGGTAGAAGCAGCCACTTTCTTACAAAACTCATAAAGTAGAAAAAATGTTGTCATTCTCCAATGAAGTGGTTGCAAATCAATGGGGGTGATTTGACTGCTCAAAAATATTCACAATGTTTGGAAATATTTTTGGTTATTACAGTTGGGTGGAGGTGCTACTGGCAGTTAGAAGCCAGGGTTGCTGCTAAACATCCAATAAAGCAGAGTAGCCCCTTCCCCCGACAACAAATGTTGTCTGGCCCAAAATGTCAGTAGTACCAATGCTAAGAACCTTTGCCTTAATGAGAATATTTAGGGAGAATTATGTAGAGCTGTTTTGCAAAGTTCTATTTTTAACTTACAGGCATGTATTACGTTGAGATTTCCATTTGTGTTCCCATTCAGCACTGTTTTCATTTTTTTATTGTGGTAAAATATATATAACATGAAATTTACCACTTTAATCATGTGTATAGTTCAGCGGTATTAGGTACATTCACATTGCTATTATATGATTCCACTTATATGAGATTCCCAGAGTAGTCAAATTCAGTCACCACTGTTTTGAATATCCATTTATTTCAGGAAATACTAGAGGAGTCATTTCATGTTGAGAAGCTATAATAAAAGGACTTAGTTACAACACTTACGGAGAGTTCAAAACACAGAGGAAAAATGGAACTAACCCATTTAATAAGAACTATAGCAAGAAACTGTGAAATTTAGGGCTGGGCCAACAAAAGGGGAGAGGAAACTAGGAGCTTCGAGGGAAGGGTCTCGTGAAGGTGGCACTCAGACCTCTCACGAGGGGGTGCCATCTAGCCACTGCTTATGCTTCGTGAGGACTCAGATATTAAAGGTGCTACAAGAAACCAGAGGCTGAAGCAAGTGCTACTGTTCTAGCAACTCTCACAAATATGGAAAAATCCAGAAAGCAGGATTGGCAATAATTTTTCATCCTCCTTACATCCCTGCCTAATCATTTCTTCTAGTGCCTCCTACTGGCAAGATCTAAGAAAGAAGGTGCTTTTCTGAGAAAGCAATTTGTAGCATCCCAAATGCAGCATCACAGAGATTATTGAAAAATGGGTGTGGAGCTCAAGAATAAGAGTTATAGAACAGCACGGTATGTGTAAACCATTGTGTCATGAATTAACTAGTTCATAATATACATCCTGATGTGCATCCAACACATTTTTTAATCTATGAGTTTATCTACCCACTCTCTCAGACTGTACCCAGTTGTCTGTCACTACCAAGAATTGTTGAGAATGTTACTCTTGCATAGAACTAGCTACTAGTTCATAAGGGTCATAAATATTTATTTTACTGAGTAGTTCCAGATTAATCTTTAGATTGTTTAAACCTCTCTAAAATCACATCACCATTTCAGTTCATAAAGTTGAATCTTCACATTATGGAAGTATTTTGATGGTTTTATTTGATCTCTCAGCAGAATCTCTGAAAAAATTAGGAGAGCAATTATTTGATTCTACTGGGATGTAAAATTGATTCATCTCACAACCTTTTCTGTGTTTGAACTCCTTTCCTCCAATTCCCTCACTTTCTTCCTTATCTAGCAAATATTACATGTTCATCATTATAATCAATCAATTGGACAAACTCACCACACTATCCTTGAATTATATTTGTCTACCAGGTTAAGTACAACTTTAGTCTACTGTATATCTGCACCCAGAAAGCTGAACACAATGGAGAAAGAATATAACCATGCTTACTGGTCTTCCTTTAAATTTTAGCTAACGAGACATGCACAAAAAATTCACAGAACAAAATAAATTTTAAAATTGCTAATTATATACTAAATTGCACAATCTGCTTATTATTAAAGGCAAGCAGATTAAAATTAGAAGATATCATTGTTATACTGTCAAAAGGTGATAATGTTTGATGATATCAGGTATGGTAAACAAGCACGTTCTTACACTTTGACTCATTCACTTGGTAACTCTTATTTACTGAGTTTCCTTCAGATACCAAGGCACATTTCTAGGCAATGAGGAACCAGCAGGGACCAAGATAAAAGATGTCTCTGACTCAAGAAATTGACATTTTAGAAGGAAGAAGGGAAACAACACATAACAATATAATGTCAAATATTAATAAAAAGAAATAAATCAGAGTCAAAAGATAGGTAGTGATAGTTAGAGCAGTATTTTCTCATAAGATGGTCAGGACTTACCTTTGTGAAACAGAAGTGAGGGAGCAAGTCATATAAGAATATGAAGCAGAGTATCCCAGGCAGCTGGTATAGAAAGTGCAAATGACCTGTGGCAGAGGTATTTTTGGTCTATTTACAACAGTGTTATTGCAAAATAAATAATAGGAAGGGTAGTATTTGATAGGATGGAAGAAGTAGAAAAGTGCCAGGTCATGAAGGAAATGATAATAAACATGTTTAATTCAGATTCTTCTGATATTTACATCCTTACTCTTAGGAGTATACATTGGTGCAAGCTTCTTGAAGGGTCATTCGGTAACAGTTATTAAAATTAAAAGGGCACAGATTCTCTGATACAGCAGTGCCAGTTATAATTATCCATCCTCATAAATATTCTCACAAGTGTAAATGGTTTACAAACAACTATCTTTATTTCAGTGATATGAGCAAAAACAAACCAAACAAAAAAACTAGAAACAAACTAAATGTTTATTTGTAGTTAATTGACTATACAACTTATCATTTGAACTGGGGCAATTCTGAGACTGAATGGAAGAGCTATTAACAATAATGTGTGAATATCATGCATAAATCACAATTGTCCATGGGAAAAAGAAATGGTCCCTATCAGTGGGAAACTGGTTAAATGAACTATACTATTTCCAAACACTGGAGTCCCATACACCAGTAAGAGAGAAGATTGTGTAACTATCAACGATTTATCTATGTTCATAAAAACTGGTCATAAAGAATTTTGACTGAAAAAGAGACATACGGAGATATATGGAGAAGCAGATACACATGTGCAAATAGCCGTTTCAGAAAGGATATAAGCTTAGTAAGCACTGGGAAATGAGATATGAAGGAAGAAGGGGAGAATAATTTTAACTTTTTAAATATTATCCTAAAGTTTAGAAATTTTAACCATAAGCACACAAAATAAAAAACTAAAAAAAATTCTATTCTTGTATGTTCTGGTCTACATTAAAAAAATATCATTAAATGGCTCATAATATGTTTTTTTTTTTTTTTTTTTTTCCTTTTGTCATCTCATTATAGCTACTGGCTTCCTTTCCCCTCTGCCAAAAACGTGTTTTAATTTCACATTTTCTGCCTTGGGTCAATCAAATAACATTTAAAAAAAAATACAGTAGAAGCTCTTTTAACCAATAACAACTTAAGTGACTTGATTATCCAAGTTTTTCATTTTCTTAGTACAACTAGATCTTACTGCTAGCAGGCAAGTAAGAGAGTCACTAATGCACCCAAAACATTTCTGCTCTTACTAATTGAGGTGTATGCTTACCAAGCTTCAGTTTTGTTTGTAACCAACTTGTTTATTAAATCAGTGGCATTTGTCCTGTAATTAATGAAATATTATTTCAAAAAACACATGGTGTGTGTGTGTGTGTGTGTGTGTGTGTGTGTGTGTGTATCAATGCTACCTGCTTTGAGAAATATGGTATAAAAGAAAAGAAATATGCCAAATTAAGTAAGGGCAAGAAGTTTAAAATAAAACTTTGGGGGAGAATATAAAGAATTTTTAATTTTCTATCAGATTGCTTATATTTCTATCAGATTGCTAAAATATTCTATCGGAATATTTTAAATCTTCATTTTATTTGAAAGAAATCAAATCTGGAAATGATAAGCATTGCTTTTATAAGTGTGGTTTAGCTAAAAAAAAAAAAAGATTCAGTGAAAAAAGCCTTAGCTCCACTCAAAAGGTTGGCAAATAAATATACAATTCTATTTCTAATTAAGACACAGTGTTTGAAGTGGCTATGTACTTGTTTATGATTTTACTTTTCGGTTGACTTTTTCAATTAACATTCTCAACCCAAAGTTCCCCATTTATTATTTTTTTGCTCTTTATTTCTCCAACTCAGCTATTTCCTTTTCCATTACTGAAAAATTCCCTGAACTTTCACAATTGCCTCTAATGAAACATTTATCTGCTAATGACTTAGAAAAACAAACAACAATTTCCAGTCTTAATCTCTCTCTTAAGCTTCATAACTTCGTTTCTGCATGTCATAGCATTCACTCAAAGAGTGGTATGCATTCAGTCCTTCAAAAAATATTTACTGAATGCCCACCATATGTAGGGAAGTGAAGTTATTCAAAGAATTTGGTTTAGTAAAAAGACTAATTAATGAATAACAATTATAGTAAGATGTGTAAACTATGAGCTACTGGGCTGGAGGGCACACAGGAAGGGCCTTTCTAAGTGGAAGCATCTCAGACAGAACGTATGCACATCCATTGTTCAAGTTCTTTTCCTCCTCAGTTTATATGCAAGTGAAGGGTGCCACAGTCTACCAAGCTGCCCAAGGCAGAAAGTTAACACATCCAATCACAGATCATGCTCTATCGATTTTATCACTTATAGATTATTTGATCTCACTCACCCCAACTCAAAATCCTTACTTCTGATCCTCATCATTTCCCTTCCTGGATTAATAAAATAGGCTCTTCTACTGTCTTTAAATTGAGATTCTTTTTTTTTTTTTTCCTGCTTTACTGAGATACAATTGGCAAAAAAATTGTAAGATATTTTAAATGTACGATGTGATGATTTGATATAAGTATACATTATGAAAAGATTCCTCTCATTGAGTTAATGAACACATCCATTACCTCATATATTTACCTTTTTTAACTGAGAACATTTACATTGTATGCTCTTAGAAAATTTCAATTATACAATACAGTGTTATCAGCTATAGTCACCATGCTATACATTAGATCTTCAGACCTTATACATCTTATAGGTGAAAGTTTGTACCCTTTAACCAACCTCTATCTATCTTCCCCACCCCTCAGCTCCTCGTGACCATTTTCTACTCTTTGTTTCTATGAGTTTGATATGTTTTTATCAGATTCCACATGTGATGCCATACAGTATTTGTCTTTTTCTATCTGGTTTATTTCACTTAGCATAATGCCCTCCAGGTTCATTCATGTCACAAATAACAAGATTTTTTCTTTTTTTTTTTTTTTAAGGCTGAATAATTTTCAATTGCATATATATTTACACCAAATTTTCTTTATTCATTTATCCATTGGTGGACACTAAAGTTTTTTCCATACCTTGGCTATTGTCCATAATGCTGCAATGAACATGAGAGTACAGATATCTCTTCAGGATAATGGTTTCACTCCCTTTGGATATACACCCAGAAGTGGGATTGCTGGACCATAAGGTAGTTCTATTTTTAATTTCTTGAGATATTCCCATGTTGTTTTCTATAGTGGCTGTACCATGTACCATTTTACATTCCTACTAACAGTGTCCAAAAATTAGTTCTTTTTTTCCACATCCTTGCCAGCATTTATCACTTGTCTTTTTGATAACAGACATCCTAACAGGTATAAGGTGATATCTCATGATGGTTTTAATTTGCATTTTTTGATGATTAGTGATGATAAGCATCTTTTTACATACCTCTTAGCCATTTGTGTGTATTCTTTGGAAAAATGTCTTTTCTCCAATTTTTAATTAGGTCATTTAGGTTTTTGTTTGTTTGTTTGCTTGTTTGCTATTGAGTTATATGAGTTCTTTATATTTTGGATATTAACTCCTTATCTGGTATGTGGTTTGCAAATATTTTCCCTCATTCCATAGGTTATCTTTTCATTTTGTTGATAGTTTCCTTTGCTGTGCAGAGCTTTTTAGTTTGATATAGTGCCATTTGATTATTTTTTATTTTTTTGCCATCACTTTTTATGTCAGAGCCAAAAGACAAAAACGAAAACTTTAAACATTGCCAAGACTGATGTCGAGCAACTTACGCCTGTGTTTTCATGTTTTCTTCTAGCAGATTTTGGTTTTAGGTCTTATGTTCAAGTCTTTATTTCAAGCTGATATTTTTGTATGGTATAACATAGGGGTCCAGTTTTATCCTTTTGCATGTGTCTATCCAGTTTACTGAACATCATTTAATGATGAGAGTATCCTTTTCGCACAATATATTCCTGCCACCTTTGCTGAGATTTTATTGACCATATATGCTTAAGTTTATTTCTGGACACTCTATTTTGTTCCATTGATGTACGTATCTGTTTTTCTTTTCTTGCCAAACCATACTTTTTTAATCTATAGTTTCGTAATATAGTTTGAAATCGGAAAGCATGATGCCCCCGGCTTTGTTCTTTCTCAAGATTGCTTTGACTATTCAGAGTCTTTTATGGTTCCATATACATTTTAAAAATGCTTTTTCAATTTCTGTGAAAAAAAATACCATTCGAATTTTGATAAGGGTTACATTAAATCTGTAGATCACTTTGGGTAGTCTGAAAATTTATAAAATATTAATTTTTCTGAGTTTCTTTTGATACTTCTCCATTCTGGCACCAGGATTGCCTTGCCAAAAGGTAATTCTGGACATGACTCCTTCTCTTTCTGTGACTCCCCATTGCCTGCAGCAAAAATCTACCTCATTTCTGATCATACTTCTACCTGTACCTTTTCTTTCTTATGATTATATTATAGTCTGATTGAGAATTAAACTTTAGAACACTCATAAAGTAAGCATGTTCTTTAAAGAATGTTCCAAGTAGTTTTTTTCATAACGTCTGTCTCTCAACAAATAGCACTACAGTTTCAATTTCCTCTGGATCCAATTGCAATGGATACACTGCAATTATAGAATTAGAAGCATGGCATGACTTCTTAGTTATGTAATTGACTGATTATGTGGTCCATTTAAAGCTATCATCAACTTAGACTTGAGTCTTTGTTTCACATGGCTTCCTTCCCTGAAAACAGGATATCAGCTCCTGGAGCACAGATATTTGCAGAGAGTTCAGGGCTTCTCTTAGATATACCCCTCATAGTAAAATAGTTAATATTATGCTCCAATAACTGGCACAAACAATTATAAAGTTCGACTTTAATGTTGCTCTTAAAAAATTATAAGGTTCATACAACCTCCATTTATTTATTCATCTTATACATCTTCAATTCCTACCATATAAAGGGTATTACTCTGAGTGGCAAAATTCAAAGATGAATAAACTTTAAACCCCACCCTAAATGAGAAGTGGAGGAATTATAAAGATAACTACTGTTTACTATTTTCCAATGATAAAGAGGATGAATTATCATTTCTCATGTTAACATTTCTAACCTGAGAGAAATATAGCAGGTGAAAAGAAATTATTTTTTTCATTTCTTCAATTAAAAAAGTCATTGAGTTTGTATTTTATACCAGGTACTTTGGAAGAACTATGAGGAAAGGGGTGAGCAAAATGCAAAAATAATACCCTGGTTTTTGCCTTCAAAGAACTAGCAGTCTAATGATGATGATGTTTTTGGAACGGTCACTTAATTTTGTGATAAACTGTAACTATGTTAAATATTTTAATGTGAAAACTCATAATGCTGTAGGAACACTTAACAATGATATTTGATTTCATTAGGACTGGCCAAGGAAGGAATCCTTGAGGAAATGATGATAAAGCTTAGATCCAAAGAATGGTTAGGAGTTTACTAGACAGACAGAAGCGGGGCGAATGTGCTCCTGGCAGAGGAATGGCTGGTACAAGAGCCCTGAGTAGAGAAGCAACACAAAAACTCTAAGGTCCTTATTGGCCAAGCTAGTCAGAGTAGAGAAGACAAGTAAAATGTATGGATAAAGCAAGTTTTAAGGAACTGCCGAAGGGTTTTAAACAGGAATAGAAGTAGCATGGGTAGGGTGTCTGAACAGAACAAAATAGAGGAAAGACTACTATAAACAGGTATGTTGTGTAAAGATAACTGGCTACTGTGTGGAGTAATGATTTGACAATACAACAGTGACTGAGGGGAGATCTTTAGGAGGCTTTTACAAGGGTCCAGATATGAGGTGATAATAGAATGGTACAGTGAAAATAAAGAGAAGTTGACATTATGAAGATAATTAGCATGTAAAACTGTTAAATCTTGTTGATGGATTAGTTATAGAATAGCAAAGGAAAAGCAAATGTCTGATTAGGTAATGTGGATGAATAGTATTACCATTCTCTGAGACAAAGAACAGTATTTGTAAAAAATCTACTTAATTATCTGCCTGCCAGACTCCTTCCCCACCTCCCACCCCCACTTCTTTTTATGCTTTATGACAAATAGGGTCAAACCTGGATTTGCAAATATTAAACTCAATATTAACTTAATTTTAATTTATTTTTTCTTGTAAGAAATTAAATTGATCAACTCTAGAATGTCAGAAAGCACTTACTACAACACATTTGCATAAAAGGGTAACAGGTAAGGAGTCCGTCATCAGCTGGTGTTTTAGCAAGCCCACAATCTCATCAACAGTTCAACGGCTTGATATAATCCAAATGTAAAATATTCAGAGATGCCAGAGCACTGACTGACTGACTGTTAAACATAGGTTTCTTAAATAGGACTGACAACTTAGAGACAAACTTAAGTCTTGAATTTTGTAAGCCAGGAGTTAAAAGAAAACTGAGTTGAATTAATTAACATTTCAACTCTTATTAAGGCAGTTCAAACCTCTCAAATGATGCTGGTTTTAGGAGATATTTTTTGCTTCTAGGGAACCCGTATTTGTGTTAGGCAAAAAATGAGTTACCATGAATGATCTCTATTTTGATATTTTTGAAACTCTATAATCGTATAACGAATGATAAAGCTGTAAAAACTTTTTTTAAATTGAAAAACAACTGAAATTTTGATTCAAATCATTATTTCTATATTAAAGAGGAAGACTACAATAATTACCAGAGACTACTTCCTGATTTTGGAAGAAGATTGGATAATATGAATAAAAATTAAGGAAAAGAATTGGATGATGATGATGATTATATTTGATGTTGATAACAACAATAAACAATAATAGGGAGCTTAATAAATTCCAGAATACTGTACATGGATTGGCTCATTAATCTTCCTAAGAATCTTTAGGGGCAGGTACTATTATTCCCATTTTACAGGAAACTGAGGCACAGAGACGTTAAGCAGTTTGCTATAGGCGAGGCAGCTAGTGTAGTTGAATATGGTCTTAAAACTAAGTAGTCTAACTTCAGAATCTGTGATTTGAACCCCTGTAATCTCTCTTAATTGTAACTTTATTTCAGAATTACTAAACTCCTCCAGTGTTATTATGTGTTAGAAGTTTTAAATGGAAATGAGGAGAGGTACAAAACATTTCTTCCTCTGATGTATCCTACTGTGAAAACCCTAAAGAAAGTAAACAAGAAACACTATATTAATGCTAGCTTGAGGTTGATTTCCCTCCACTAGTAAACAGCTCCTCTATAATTCACTGGTAGACAGGGATTCTAGTGGAATTCAGAACAGACATATTTAAATGCAATAACTGAAAATTTAGAATTTGACTTTTTATCTCTATGGTACACTGAGCACTGTGACCTGAAACACAAAAGCGTGCTGAGAGGAAGAATTTACAAATGACTTTTCTTCTGGGGGAAAAAAAAGAAAGAAAAAATGCAAATTGTTGTGGGATCCTAAAGGTAACATAATTCCCAAAGGTGGCTTTGGGCTATTCTTCACACTGCTCACCTGAGCTCATTAATTAGCATTTCAGTATTTTCTTTTATTGCTCCTAGGGAAATGAGGATGTGATG
Organism: Pteropus vampyrus; assembly: GCF_000151845.1. Lineage (NCBI taxonomy): Eukaryota > Metazoa > Chordata > Mammalia > Chiroptera > Pteropodidae > Pteropus > Pteropus vampyrus. The sequence continues at coordinate 216,472 of NW_011888967.1, read as the reverse complement.
TGGTGTACTGGGAGCAGCCTTGCTTCTAGCCTAAGTCAACTAACTCAGTTCCACCGAGGAGCAGCTACATAACTTGAACAAGTTATGGTAACTTCTTATTCTTTGCTAGTCCCATGTGCAAAAGGGAGATTTTAATTGTGACTACAACATCCAAGCATTGTTCTGAAGATTAAATTATGCATATTTAATTTTTAAATATATATTTAAATTACTATATATTAGATTATTATATTTAAATCAATATTTTGTATATCTCAAGCTCTTAAAGAGAAACTGACATGTCATACATGTTCAATAGATGTTCACAATCACTATTATTAACTGATCTTTAGGTAATTGATTGTTAGTATCCGCAAATAAGAACTCTTGACTATTGGAGAGAATGAAAATGTGTCTTTTAGATTTCCAGATTTTTAAAGATAGCATTTTGATATAATAAAAGCAGTTGAGAGTGATTTAAATTTAACTATTTTATTTTTTAATTAAAAATCGCTCAAGGGTTATATTGACTGCAAACAGGGTAAAGACAGACCGCTTTCCAGACAGCAGCCTGGAGGCTATTGCTGAGTGGGTGTTCATGATCACAGGCTGTGCACTAACTCTCTGACTGCTTTATGTCAAAGCAAAAGAATAATTGACATGCTAGTAAACACAGGCTGAAAAATAACCTTGATTTTTACTTTGTCCCTGACTCAGCAGGATAGTTGATTCAGTTATCCTTTACTTGGTTGAATAAAGACCATAAAATACTATTTTAAAACAAAACCAACAACATCCTCATGGGTATATGATGAGTAAATGTGTGCATTACTCTATTTGTGTTCTAATTTTATGTACTGATAGGAACAAATATGAATGCAACTCCTCAGAGGTTGTTTGCCTCCATTCTAAATAAAATGCTATATTTATATTTTTGGTAAAAAAGAACATAAGCTCAAAAGTCATTACTGTAATATACACTATTCTATCCAAACCAAGATACCAAAATTCTATGGCTTGATATTTTAGTATTAAAATAGATGGTTTTTGTTTGTGTACATAATTTAATGATTTAATTATTTGTCTTTTTCCTTCTATCACCGAAGCCTAGTATTTCATGCCACAATTCTCATTTCTATACTATGGAACAGAATCCTTAGAGGTAACATTATACTATAAGATTTTTGTAGAGTGAGATTTACAAGGCCAAAAATTCATGGTATAAATGATTTTCCTTGCAAATAGCACATAGCCAACCAAATTTGGCATATATTTTTATATTCTCTGATCTCTTTGTCAACATCTTATATCTTTGTGGTCACTGGATGCTGATGCTAATGTCTGCAGTTGATAAATTTGTGTTTAGATTTCTTGCTTGGGCAGAACCTTTTTTGGCATATAAGATCTAAGCAGGAAGTCCATTTTACCAATCACAGATACTTTGGTAGTATTAAACAATGTTATCATCATCGCATATAATGCAAATTGGAAAACAATTTGATAATAATCATGCTCTTATATCAGTAAATTTGAGACTCAAAATAGTTTAATATTTTCAATTAAATATTTATCATGGTATCTATTACCAAGTTTACTATGGTAATTTTAAAATTTTTGCCTAAATAGCAAAAATAGAGCATTAAAATAATAAATTTATTATTTTTCATAGGTCTTAATAATCAAACTTTTAAGATAGCATTTGAGTAAATAGTTGTTAGGCATAAACTGATAGCATCCATGAAACGTCAGACATCATTTAGACCAAAAGAAGTACGTTTAAGAAGTAGAGGGCTCAGATGTCAATAGCAGACAAGTGTGAGACAACAGGCCCTACTAATAGTGAACTAGGGACTATGGAAAACAGGGCAACTTCTAATTAATTTTTGCCATACAGAAATGCATGCCCAGTGTAGCCAGCTCATCTAAATTTTGATAGAAACAAGGAATTTTAATTGTGTGTAATTTATTTACATTTTAAAAATTGGCAATCAGTTAAAAAATTAAACATGAGTTTTAAAAAAATGAATATATCTATGGACATGATCAAGTTTGTAGGTTGCCAGTCATTCATCCTTTTTAGAATTACATTATATAAAAGGTCACTGATGCCCAAAGAAATTCAGTAACTTGTCCAAAGTAATGTTATTACAACCTGATAACATAGGTTACCAAAAAATGGGCAAAGGATCTGAATAGCCATTTCTTCAAAGATGACAAACAGATGGCCAGTAGACGTATGAAAAGATGCTCAATATTATTAATCATCAAGGAAATGCAAATTAAAATCACAACGAGATATCACCTGACACCTGCCAGAATGGTTATCAGCAATAAATCAACGAACAAGTGCTGGTGAGGATGTGGAGAAAAGGGAACCCTCGTGTGGAACTATAAATTGGTGCAGCCACTATGAAAAACAGTATGGAGGTTACTCAAAAAATTAAAAATAGAACTATCATATTACCCAACATTCCATTTATCTGAAAAAATACAAAGCACTAATTCAAAAAGATTTATGTACCCCCCATGCATTACAGCATTATTTACATAGTCAAAATATGGAAGCCATTGAAGTGTCCATTGATAGACAAATGAATAAAGAAGATATGGTACATATATACAATGGAATATTACTGAGCCATACATGAGAATGAAATCTTGCCATCTGCAATAATGTGGATGGACCTAAAGGGTATTATGCTAAGTGAAATAAGTCAGACAGAGAAAAACAAATACCATATAAGTTCATATGTGGAACCTAAAAAACAAAATAAACAGAAACAAACTCATAGATACAGAAAACAAATTGATGGTCGCCAGATGAGAGGGGGTAGGAGATGGGTAAAAAAGGTGAAAGAGATTAAGAAGTAGAAATTGCCAGTTATAAAAATAATGTAAAGTACAGCATAGGGATATAGTCAATAATATTGTAATAATTATGCATGGCATCAGATGATAATAGATTTATCGGGTGATCACTTTGTAAGATATATAAATGTCCAATTACTATGTTGTACACCTAAAACTAATATAACATTGTATGTTAATGGTAATTAAAAAATAAGTTAAAAAATTTGTTTTATATTATTGTTCAACTTACTTCATCTAGTATTCAAAGATGGTCCTTCATTGTGTTCATGGACACATAAAATAAATTGCTGCTTTTCTTTGTTTGATGATAATTTAATGCAAAATGCATTTGTACTAACAGAGCATCTACCAATCCACCTGGCATATGGGAACAAACACCATTCTATAGCATCTGGAATATCAAGGTAAAGAGTCATCTTACTTCATGAAACTGTTATTTGGTGATTTGGATGAGAGAAAGCCTATGGAAATCTGCATGCCATTATACTTATGATTTATTTCAATTGATATGATCTACCCATCAAGAAAACTTTAATATTTTCAAACACAAAAACACATTAAGTACAGAATTGAACTGTTTTAAGTTACAATTCCAAAAACAGACAGCTAAGGTAAGATGTTAACAAAGTCTTTAAATTTCCTTTGGAATCAAGGGGAAACCACTATGGCATGTTTAGTTTTCTGCCACCATTGTTGTACCTCATTCTCCCAAAGGCCAAAGTGAAAATCAACAGCCTTGAGATAATTTTTTTTCAATATCTTACCAGGTATTTTGATAAAGAACACTTTTCTTATATGATCCCTATCATATATACATGATAGGAGATTTATATACCTGTTTTTGCATCTGTAAGAGATTAAGGGAATCACCTGTAAAATGAGAGTTGAGGTAAATAGTTGCATGGTTTCCATGGCATCTGACTGTTCTCTAATAATTTCATGTTTCACCCACAATAAATACTTTCTTTTTTTTTTTTTTTAACTTACCCTTATTTGCTTTCTGGCTTTATCTACAAGTCCATCTTTCTTTTTTGACAATAAGCTTCATTATGGTCAGTGACCATGTCCTAGGAATATTTATTTTGCCTTCTTAGGCATGTACATGGTAGTTGAATGCAGTTTGTCCTCAGTGGCTCAATGACCACATTAGATAAAGACACTCTAAAATATTAACTTTTAAGAATAATGAGTAAACTGGGGTTCAGGAAAAATTGTTTTAACCCTATAACCAAGATGTAAACCTGATTGATTTCTAAAATGAATAAAGGTAAAAACGTCATTTCCTTCAATGTTCTAGGTTTATGTACATGTTTAGAACTATTAATCTGCTCTTAGATTTCAATCTCTAGTTTGAAATAGGCTGGAGTGTCTCATACACTTGAACTTGAAACATAGTTATGTGTATTACTTTCCAAAGTCAAGGTAGAAAGATGCACCATCATTGTTAGAAATAAGTCAAGAAATTTTATATGACTTTGTAAATGGAATTAGTGGAGATTCAAGATAATTCCCATTATGTCTGAAGTAAATACTAGTATCCACAGAAATCTTTGGATGAGATTTTACTAAATTCAATAAAATAGAAATCTAACTTTACATATTATGAAAAAAAGTGTATTCAAATTTATTTGCAATACATTTTCAAGGAGAATGAAATATTTACATAGAGTTAATAGATCTTTGAATGACCTACAAATTCTATTTCCTGCTTTATATATTGGAAAAATTCTCTCACACATGAACAGAGACTTTTATTGTAAGAAGATTTTACCTGGACTATAATCTTTAGTAATAACAAGTTAAATTCTCATCATTAAGTAAATGTATAAATAAAATTTAGTAAAAGTAAAATGGAATAGTAAATGGCAAATACAGACCAACTTCTCTCATGTAACGTTTTGGTACACTTAGATATGGTAATGCTTTTCTTACAACTTGATACGTCCCTGAATATTTATAAAAGATAAAGAATGTCAGTGTCAAGAACACTTTTCTAAATGGAATAACAGACAGAAGGCCTACTCTCTCACTCAAGCTATCTTTTCATTTCCCTACTCTGAGAAACGGGACCAGTCGCCAATAATCTTTAAAGCAGTCGTTCCAACCTGTATAATTCTGCTTTCCTATAAAACTCAGAGAGGTTCAGGATAGATCCCATTTCATGCATGTCTAAGTCTAGGGACTTCTCTATAAATTCCCTAGAATTTGGTGGCAAGTGGAAGAAATGAGAACTAATATATTCTAAGTAACTGTTGTGGACCTAATATTTTATGTACGTTATTTATTCAGTTCCTAAAACATTCCTAAAATGTAAGTACTGTTTTCTCCATTATTATGCTAATGAACTCAGCTCATGGGGGTAAAGTCATGATTAGAATATAGATCTTGTCTAAGTGCCAAGCCTATTTATTATACAAGAAAGTGTTTTCAGTGCCCAGATTAAAAAGAAAAACAAAGAAAACAAAAAAAACCTGTCGCCAGAATTCACAGTGATTTAAATGTTATTATATAGTTGTTATCTTGTTATCCCTTATGATTTAGCTGCCTAAGAAACAAGGGTGACATATTTGAGCATAAAGCAGTAGTTCACTAAAGGGGAGAATAGAGTTAGTATTTTTTTAAATTATAACAGGTCTAATATTCAGCCAACAATGAGAAACACTGGTATAGTATTTATCATTGCACTGACCATTTGAAGCTTGACACCTTGCTAGAGTTTACAGTGCTGCTATTCTTTCCACAAGCAACTTCAAACGGTTGAATATTTTTTAATAAAAGAGAAGATCAAATAAACCTTTTTGAGAACACAACTATATCTTTAACATTAAAGTCAAATTAAGGACAGGTAGATGACTCCTAAAGAAGAGATATGTTATTTTTATCTCTCTTGTAATAGTCTATTTTATTAGTAAAACATTTTAACACTTTCTTTAATGAGCCAACATTCTACCGTTAAAGTCAAGAAGCTTTTGTACATAAGAAGACACTGCCACCTCTCATTATTTCATATTTGGTTGTTGGTAGATGCAGTAAACATGTCTTTCAAACACACCGTTTTAAGTGGCCTACAAGTACTACATTAAATGTACCATCTATTCGCTTTCTAGAAATGAGTTTCACTTCATTCCATAATAGAGCTACACATAAAATATATTTTTACATGTGCACTATTTTTAGATTATAATTTCCCATTGGTGTAGCATTATCCTAAACAACTTTGGTAACTTAAATATGATATTAATTTTAGATTATTATAATTATAAAGTCTGTCAAAGAGTTTTTCAAAAAGTGGATAATTTACATGCTAATATACTCTCAGATGTACATATAGTGTAGGTCCACAAAAAAAAGAAAAACAGATTAGTTCAATACAGTGAAAGTGAAAGAAACTATCAATGGGTAGATATAGTAGTCAACAGTTCTGAGACAGAGAGAAGGCATTGGGAGGCATCATAATTAATGTACACTGAAACATTAGTAAGGTGGCAAGATTTGAATCATCATTTTTGAATATGTATTGTCTCTGTGTGAGCTCTATTATTTCTATGGTCTTAATTCTTACATAGTTAAGAATTTTATATTTCTTAAGCATTATCAACAATTATGTCAATGCCATTCTGTTATATCTGTCTCTTTTTCTTGTTAATTACAAGACTGTGTTTTGGTTAAATCAAATTAAATTATGTTCTTTAAAACGGATGAAGAAAATTGAATGAAATGATTCCCTATTCTTCTAAGGTCTACCTCTATTTATATGATGTCAAACATCTAGAAAATAACCAGAAGTATATTATAATTCATTCAATTTATTTGGGTGACATTGGTTAATAAAATTATATAGGTTTCAAGTGTACAAATCTTTAATACATAATCTGTACATTGCATTGTGTGTTTACCACCCAAAGTCAAATCTCCTTCTGTCACCATATAATTATTATTATTATTTACACACATGTTAGCACTATTATGAAAGAAACTCCAGTGTTTTTGTCTACTGAATAAATAATACAACAGTGGCTCTAAAAATTATTTGTAATTTTCCGAGTTCTTCAAATAAAATATCTAGTTGAATACATGAGTTTCATTTAAAAGCTCTTTTTGCTCAAGTACCTTCAATTATAATTTGGTTTGGCTCAACACTGAGTGGCAATATATTCAAAGACTGAGAAATGAGATTTGTTCAATTTTGAGTATTCTGCTTTATTTTTGTCACAAAATTGCAGTATAGATTTAGATTGCTGAACTTACATGTAAGAAATTCCATGGATGACAAAAGCCATAGGGCCTCTAACCTGTCCAAGGTTTTCTACAACGATATATGTCACCAACTTATATATTTTTTCCAATCAAGGAAGTTAAAGATTACTTCCTAAACTCCTACATTCGTTTTATCTTTCAGAGTTCCTTACCAGTGTATTGTTGGAAACCTTTATTAATCCCCAGGTGCCTTTCTAATACATCTACTACATAGAACTATTTTAATTGCAACTAAGCCAACTCACCGATGAAAATGTATTCTATATATAGTGCTCACTTTTCCTCTGAGGTTCTTATACAAAATTGGGAATAGGTTATATTAGAGAATCATCCATGAAACACTAAAACATGCAGTTATTGTTGCTAAACATCGAGCACTATAGACCCGACATTGATCCCAAAATGATCACCAATACCATTTTCTAAATACATCTTCAAGTGACAATGAGTTAAAAAGAATGAAAATCCTGCGTCATTGCATTATTTACATTTGTATTTTAAAAACAGCTTGATATGTCACACGTAACAGAAAAAAAAGAAGAATCAAATATTCTATGGAGTTTTAATGTCTATTTTACTCAGTGGATATGAGAGAATTTTTTTTTTAAATAATAACATTTAAATAAGTAATTGTTAAAAAGTAGAAATGTATACAATAAAGCACAGATTTTAAATGACAATGTAGAGAGATTTGTTCCTAATGAGACCGAATTTTCAATATAATCATGTAAGCTTTTTCCCATTATTGTTTTTTGTTTTTTTGAATATATTTCCAATTTCTGTCCTTCTCCTCTCAGATGGTTTCTATTTAGTCGATTTACTGAAGTTTCCAAATCCGTAGTTTCAAATGTTAAGTAACTTTCAATGAAGCTACTTCAGAGCTTTGTTTTTGAAGTGTTGGAGCTATCATCATTATTTAACTCAGTATTGTTCTTTGAGAAATTCTAGTCATGCTCATACATTATCAAATTTCAAATAGCACTGCACAAACATACATGGAGTGCTTTCTACCCACTCATTTGTCCCTAATAATTTAGGCCAACATATTCCATTAGGTTCCAAAGTTTTATAGGGCTGTGGTTTAACTTTGCCAAAATGTCTCACTGATTGTCTAGATATTTCCCATTTATTTTCTGTTGTTTTACAACTACCCAAGTACTTTTTCATTAAATTCAATAAGACGGAAGTGTTCATGCTTGAGTTAACATTTTATATCTGTTAGTTCTTTCCAAATGCATCTGGCAATTTTGGTTTGCATCAGGCTTCGTAGTCCACTGTAATTCCTGTGCAAAGTTTCTGGCAGTGCTTGACTTTTCCTCTATAAAAACAATTTTAGATGAGTATTGCCATTGCTTAGTCCTTACCAAAGCAGTATGGTAGAGTCCATTTCAGACATAAGTCTCTAATAGGATCAAAATAATCTGTCTTGTTAAAAGTCAATTACAGAGGTCCCAGAGATACTCTTATCCTTGTGAGGACACGTGGGGCCCAAATAATAAAATTTTTATGTTTAGTCTCTTCTCATAACTGGTTATGTAACCCACTATAAATTAATTGGACTAAGGCCCTAAATCTGAGACTGCTCTGTCTCTTCTGTGGCCTCAGAGAAAAAAAAAAAGTAAAACATATTTGGTACCTTCAAAAACAGTTCCCTTCTGCCTACTTCGGAATATTGCCCTATCAATAACTAACCTCTCTTTAAAACTGACATTTTCCTCTCTGTTGCTCTTTTTTATATTAATATGTTCAAATCGCCCACACTATTTTAAAATAATCTTACCTTAGCTTCTCACATGTCTAGATATTTTTCTTTACTTTTTTCAACCTGAGAAGCTTCTATAATTTCCATGTGGATTCTTCCCATCAATGTTTAGTTTCTTTTTCCCTTTGACTAAAGAATAATTTACATACAATGACATGTTACAAATCCAGTTGTATGAATTTTCACAAGTGCATACACTTGCGTAAACCATACCCCTATCAGAATATAGAACAATTTCATCCCCAGAAAGTTCCCTTGTATCTCTTTCCAGTCAATCCCTCACCACCCAAGAAACAAACACTGTTCTTACTTCTACCACCATTAATTGTTTTGCTTGCTGTAAAACTTCACATAGATGGTATCATACAAAAGCTGCTCCTTTGGCTATTTTCACTCATAAAGTCTTTGAGTTTTCGCCATGTTGGTGTATGTGTCAGTACTTTGTTCCTTTTTATTACCAAGCACTATTTCATTGTACAAATATACCACAGTTTGTCCATCCTCCAGTTGACAGACTCCTGTTTTCAATTTTAGCTGTTACTAATAAAACTACTATGCACATCTGTGATCATGGCTTTTTATAAAAATGTTTTTACTTTTCCTGGATGAATACCTAAAATTGAAATTACTGGGCCATAGTGTTGAAGTATATGTTAAACTTTACAAGAAACTTCTTTATACTTTACATTAATGTTTACATTTTTACAATCCATAATCTTTTCCATTGAAACATATAAGATTATATATTCACAAAAAGCAAAAACATTCTTCAAGACATCTTCAAGTGGTTTCCTCTGCACTGCTACCTTTGTGATAAGACTACTAATGATCTCCAATTGTCAAACTTAGTGGATCATTTATAAAACTCATCTTCTTTTAACTCCATGTGCTATTATTCACAGTCTGTCATTCATCCCCTAAAATTGTCTCCTTGTTGGACTTTTGGAACACCTGTTCTTTCCGTCTTCAAACTCCTAAATTTTTTTTTACCTTTTATATATTCTTTTGAAAGCCTGAATTTCACAAGCTTACCATTAGCGCTTTTCTCCCTCTCCGGCCCTTCTCTTTTTTTCTCTCTCTCTTTTCTGGTTATCTCTTTTGAAAATCTCATACACAACTCTGGCTTTTCATTGCTATCTATATGCACATGATTCCCAGACTCAAATCGGATCTTTAATTGTTTTTGAACTCCACAGTTAGATTCTTTTTATTATCAACTGGTTATTTCCATGTGGATGTAACACATATTTGTTCCACGAAGGACATCATTCTCACATTAATACCTGCACCACAGCCATCCATGAATTTTTACCTCTAATATGTGGAATGTAGTCAAGAAAAGAATTAAAAGGCTGGTTCTTTGATAATGAGATATGTGGATACACTATTAGTGACTCTGATGATTTGAAAGCTTGCTTGGTTTGATTTTGATATGTAGTTTCTATGTAACTGAAAGGATGCCATTCAAAATTTACCATCATTTATTCACTGGTCAAAGAAAACTTGCAATTCAAGTGAATCTCAAATAGAAAATGAACAAGGTGGGCAAGGATTGAAGGTAAAAGCAGTAATTGGCTAAACTAGTATTTTAGGGGAACAATTTATCTATGTTTCTAACTTCCTATTCTGAGATAGACTCCTATTATCCTTTTGGATGGGGATGAGGATGAGGTTAACGAACAGAAACAAGTATTAAAATATCAGAGTATTCTTTTACAAAAGAAGATGCCAAGCTTGTTTCTGTGTGAGATTGTGTGTGCATGTGTATATGTCTGTGTGTAAAGACTTGAAATAGATCTTGCGGATTATTTTAGTGATGCTTCAATGAGTACCTTTGCTCACTCTAGGATGCTGGGTTTTCTTTTAAATTTTTTGACTCATTCCCCTTTTCTCATCCAGTTGATCAATTTTGTATGCCATTTTCAAATGTTCAATATTCAGTGAGTCAATTTTAACTTTAAAATATGTGTTGAGTCTCTCTTAAATATGTTAGTCCCATTCCTAAATCCTTATATAACATATATATCATTCTTTGTCTATAATATTAAAATATATTCATTACTCCACATCATGAATCCAGGTACTTTGTTCCTCACATAGAGGAAGGGGCTTGGGATCTCTCTGGAGCTTCTTTTATAAGGCACTAATCCCATTCATTAGGGTTCTACTCTTATGAATAAGCACCTCTCAAATGCCTTACCTACTAATATAATTACTTTTGGTGGTTAGGATTTCAATATATGAATGTGGGTAGGAGGTGACACAATCATTTATACCAAGAGTCTCTAATTTTTTTGGCACCAGAGACCAGTGCTATGAGAATCTCATGCCTGGTGATCTGAGGTGGAGCAAAGGCAATGATGCCAGCGCTGGGGAGCAGTTGCAAATACAGATGATGCTTCGCTCACTTGCCTGCTGCTCACCTCTTGCTGTGTGGCCTAGTTCTAATAGACCACAGACCAATACTAGTCCAAAGCCTGGGAGTTCGGTACCCCTGCTCTATAAGCCCATCTTTGACCAACCATTACCAGCAAGCTTCAAAGATTATGTATTGTATTCTGAGTAGAACATACTAGGCTTATTTTGATAGTGACTAATATCTCTATGCACTCCCTGTTTACTCATCAAACATTCACAGCTTCCATCACTTTCCCATTACCATTTACTACGGCCATAACTGAAGTACTTTCTGTTCCTCAGACACAACATACTCTTTCACAACATCATGCCTTGTACATGTTGCTACCCCTGCCTAATATCACTTTCTCCTCCCTATGACCTTTACATTCGTATATTCAGCCATAATAGTTCAAAAAAAAAACATGAATAATTATGTGTAGCCTTTATTAGGACTGGCACTGCAATTCTGAATGTATGATATGAAAACAAAAGTGTTTTTACTATAGTCTTGGTATCTCTTTATTGGGAATATAATTAAATTTAGATAAAACTTAATAGACTTAAGAGTATATTTTTCATAATTACAACTATCTTAGGCATTTTGCTTGAGTATGTATAAATAGAATGAGTTAAAAATTTGCCCGTGTCCCCAAAAGCATGAAAAGAATTTCTACATGACAGAGGACTTCCCTAAGACCTAATCAAGTTTAAATGTAGTCATTTGAAAACTTCAACTTTGTCTTGTAGTTTTAGGGTGCAACTATTAAGAAGAGTCTCTCTATAATTTTAATAGACAAATGGACAGTGAAATGAAAGAGAGGAACTAATTATGAAATAATGCATATAATTAATGTCACTGTGGAAAAGGCAACTATATCAATTATGGTGCAGATCCAAATATTTTCTTTTCTCCTGATAGGTTTAGACTTGGTTGCAAACATGTTTTAAGTACCTGAAAAATAAAAGTGACAAGTGGCTGGTCAGAAGTACACACACATACATTGTGCGAATGATGGAGAGGGAGTCAAATAGAGAGCTTAAGCTCAATCAAAAGGGTACACCACTACTCAGATCCACCCATTGTTACCACATGGGGTGTGTTGAGATATTCTTTCTAAGATGTAGTATAAGTTATTGTATCTGGCCCCTAATACAACCAAAATAGAGGCACATTGCCTAGTGGGCCTCTTTGGATTTTGGAGGGAATATATTCCTCATTTGGGTGTGTTACTCTGATCCATTACTAGTGACCTGAAAAGCTGCTAGTTTTGAGTGGAACCCAGAAAAGAAAGGCTCTGCAACAGATCCAAACTGCTGTGCAAGTTGCTCTGCCACTTGGACCATATGATCCAGCAGATCCAATGGCGTTTGAAGTGTCAGTGACAGATAGAAATGCTGTCTGGAGTCCTGGGCAGACCTCTATGGGTGAATGGCAAAAAAGGCCCTTAGGATTTTGGAGCGAAGCCCTACAATCCTCTGTAGGTAACTACTCTTCATTTGAGAAATAGCTCTTGCCCTGTTACTGGGCCTTAGTAGATAACGAATGCTTAATCATGGGATACTAAGTTACCATGTGACCTGAGATGCCCATCATGAACTGGTCATTATCTGACCCACAAAGCCATAAATTTGGCCATGCACAGCAACACTTCTTCATCAAATGGAAATGGTATATATGTGATCAGGCCAAGCAGGCCCTGAAGGCACAAATAAGTTACATGAAATGGTCCAAATGCCCATAGTCCCCACTCTTACTATACTGTCTTCTCTCTTCTAGCTTGTACCTAAGGCCTGATAGGGGAGTCCCTTCCATCAACTGACAGAGGAAGAGAAGACACAGGCCTGGTTTACAGATGGCTTTGCATGATATACAGGAACCATCGGCATAATATTGGACAACTACAGCAAGCATTACAGTCCCTTTTGGGGACACTCCTGAAGGACAACGGCATAGGATAATCCTTATGCCTCTGAATAAACAGGCAAAGAAGGGAGTTACTATCCTGAATACAAGGAGAAATGGATTGCTTTTCCATGAAGGAGATAAGGAAGACTATATCTGGAATATGAAAGGTCCCTTAAGGTATCTCTTAGTGATTAAAGTTAATGGAAAACTAACAAGTTTAAGGAGGACCTTTCAGAAATCACTTCACTAGATCCTGAATCATGACTTGGTGAGGGGGTTTGCTAAAGGCAAAGCAAATAGGGATGAGTAGTACAAAAAGGTAGTTATAAATACCAGTTGCAACTATATTACCAGTTACAGAAATAAGGACTGTTACTGTTATGAGTATTCCTCTTATTGTGTCATGAATATGTTTGTTTGTATATCTATTAATCACATATATTAATATAATTATATAAGTAATATAATGTAAAGTATATCTTAATAAAAATATTAATGACTATATAATTATACATATTAATATATATTAAGCCAATATATTTGTTGTTCCTATCTCTCTTATTTCCTTATAATGTGATATAAACTGCATTGACTTTTATCATAATTAATCATTGACTATCATAATATCATGGATTGACTTACCATAATATTTAAGTATTGTTAATTTTATATCATAATATTTAAGTTATTGCATATCGGAAAGGAGAGTAAGTTTCATACAAAGACTTTACCTTCCCTTCTATGGAAGGGGTTAGTGCATTTTTTTGGTTATACACAGGAACGTCATATCATGTTAGGATGAATTAAGACCTTGTTATTATCTTTATGGAATTAAGTATAGTTTAAAGAGATGTGTATGGGTGTCATGTTGATAAAGGTGGATTGTGATTACTAAATTTATGTGTCAACGGGTCATGGAGTGACCAGATATTTGGTTAAAAATTATTCTGGGTATGATTCGAGGGTGTTTCTGAATGAGAGTAACCTTTGAATTTTTAGACTGAATAGAGCAGATTGTCATCTCAAAATGAGTGGGCCTTGTAGAGCCCATTGGAGACCTGAATAGAACAAAAGACCAGGTAAGGGAGAATTTACTCTCTCTACTCGTTTATTTTAGGGGTGGGACATTGATTTTCTCCTCCACTCAGACTCGAACTTGATATCAGTTCTCCTGATTCTCAGGCCTTAGGACTTGGCCTGGCCCAATACCAATGGCAGATGGCAGATCATGAGACTTCTTAGCCATTCTAATAGTGTAAGCTAATCATATATATATGAATGCCTCAGTCTCCATAATCACATGAGCCAATTCCATACACACACACACATGCACACACAGTTTTTAAGCAATGTTGTGTGCTTTCCCTTTCTCACTTTCTAAAATCTGTTTAGGCAAACTATCTCCTTAAGGAGAAAAGGAAAAATGATTTAAATATGGATTTCTGATGTCTTGAGATTATACACCCACATTACATATATAATATATATATAAATTTGTGTTAAGTCATAATCAGGGTTAGGTAATAAAACAAAACAGAAAAATAACCATGAATTTGAACCATTTTTATGTCTTGCCAATTATAATGAAGAGATTAAGGACTATGTGATATATCACATTAATACAAATTTCACAATCCCAATGCTTTAAAAATATTAGAATATGTTTTATAACTCATTCAAACTCAGCTTAAAACCATAGACTCAAATGCGGGCCAATACATTTTATATTCCCAAACTAAGCCACTACTTTTCAAGCCTCGAAAAATAGTTAAAATTTATTTACTTCTGGTATTTGTTGGCAAAATTACTAATAAAAAATGTGAGACCATTTAATAAATTAGGTATATTTTACCAAATGTACCAAAAGAATAACTTATGGCTGCCAGTAAATTTACATCAAATTTTCAGAAGACCAGTTTTATAAGAAAAGGTAGCTAAAGTGATCTAGCTAAAAGTATGATAGAGTATAACATATTTTTATTTATCAACAATTCTTTTATTTCTAAGGGGTACATTTTTCAAACAGCAAAATTCATCCTCCTATTACAAGAGCAAAAAAAATGTATTCATATCAGAAAGATGTATTTTCTCCTTTTCACTGCTTGGAGGTGGAATGAAAATAACATTTAGGCCTACTCGCTTCTTTGCCTGTTTATCTCTGTCATTCTGCCAATTCCTTAGTCATAAAGATTGATGAAAATAAATTGGTAAAATGCAACCTAGAAGATATATGTAAGGAAACAAAGGTAAAAACTGGTACTAGCAGAAGTTTTCAAAGTATCTAGAAAACGAAAGTTAGAAGAGCAATTGCCCATTCTTATTTTCCATTTAAACTAGTAGTGCCCAGGATTTCAAACAAACACTTTAGAAAAATTTAAATTAAAATTAAAAGGCATTGTTTTGCGAATATAATTGTATTTTTTAAACGTTTTCTGAATCTCTCACAAACATCTACCCCTATATTCCAATGGAATCAATCATTCGGTTTCTATCCATTATCCATCCAACCACCTAGCCATTCAATAATGGCTCAGTAAATTTTGTATTTCATGTTCATGTTCATTTTAAAGTTTAACTGAAATATGAGAGACAGTTTTCAAACTTCAATAATTATTTAAAGCGACGTATGTTAAGAGACTAAGATTGCAACCATATTTCGCTATGAAACTTTAGGCAGATCCCTGTCTCTTTAGTAAAATTCCATTGACACCTCAAAGTGTATTAAAGTATACAGAGCATAGTAATAACTTCTGATATTTCGAATGAAGCTTGCTAAAGTTTACTGAGCGTAGTCAAATTTCTAATTAGATATCTAGTTTATGTTACAGAGAAAGAAAATGTCAATGATATGAGTAATTTCAAAAATAAATTTATGAATGATTGAGATCTAAAAGAAAGCTGATTATCCAAATTTCTTTTTTGATTTCATGACCACTCTATCTTTAATATTAAGTAGTGCTGGCATTTGTTTTTCTTTGTATAACTTCCTACACTTAAGATCTTTAAAGCAACATTGCTGTAATGTCTGAGAAGTGACATTTTGTAGCTGTCCACTTAACAAATATTTGAAAAATATATTAGGAAAAAAAGGGTGATGTGTGTGTTTGTTTGCTTTTTGTTTGTTTTATAAGTAAGATTTTTGCAGGTGAAAGGGATCTTGTGGCTAATTTTTTTCCCACACTAATTTTATAGATGATCAAAAGTTAGCCTCTAAAAAAGCATTTGATTCTATACGTCACTGAGAATTTTAAAGCAGAACCAAGGCTATATGGCATTTTAAAAAATAATCTCTCACTCAGTTTTCCATGGGAAATTTAACACTTTTCAAAGAAAATTAAAACAGAAGTTTAAAGCGTTTTTTTTCCTTTTCTCCCCCTTATTCTAGTTTATGTTTATATTTATGGTTAATTTGCCCATTCATTTGTTTTGTTTATTTGGATGTTTATTTTATTTTTTTTTTTGGAGGTTTAGTTTGGTTTTCTCCTGAAAGCTTTATAAATGAGGCGCAATTAGGAAACTCTCCTACAAAGGGCTTTTGTCAAAATTAAATTCATTTGGAAAAGTGAGTAAATAAATTAACGGCAAAATCAACCAACTGGTGGTTTAGGGAACCAGTTTTCAGGTTCACATTGTCACTACACAGCCATGTGACTTGTGTGTGTGGCTTTCCAATTAAATGAAAATATTGTAAAAGAATATCAATATGTTCCCTTCCAGGTCACAATTCTCTGATTCTATGAAAATAGACACAAATATGAGTCATTGCTTTTGAAAGCACATTTTTATGAAACAAGACTTAGCCATTCCCCCACCAAAGATTAATCTAGGTGTTTCCTAATTACCTAAGTAAAGAATGAAGTCAGAAGTGGTTAATATTAATATAAGAGATTAAGAGAAAACATTTTTTACCATATATCTATTTATTTGGATCTACATTTATAGCTTACTTATAAAGAACTCTTAAGTCTGAGAATAAATTTTTGTAGTATGTTTTAAATTCAAGGAAAAGGCCTATATAAACATACAAATGTTGCTATTTTACCTCACCAAACTAAGGCACAAAAGCCAAAAATTCAAATAAAAAATGTAAACAGAGTTTACACAGAAACATTGGAAACAAAAATAAAATCTGGTTTGAAATAAGAATATCAAATATCTGGGTAAATGTGATTATTTTTAATGCTGTTCAAATGCGAATGCCAAAATCATTTAATGAATTTGCCTATGAATAAAAAAAGAGAAAAATAATAAAATTATATAAAAGGAGAAGAGAGATGAATTTTTCAGTATTGTTTATGGTAATTGTTAGTTATGTATTATATCCATGCTTTCCAAATGAAAAAAATGTACTTATTAATTTTCTAATGAAAATAATGCAACAATTTAAAATACTAACTAAGTAATTATATAAATGATGTATTCCTATTTCAAAATCCTAGTTGATTTTATAAGGCAATGAATAATATTTCTCTGAATGTAAAGCAGAAAAAATATATCGATTCAGGTATACATAATCAAAAACTAATGATTGTATTATAGATTAGGATAGAAAAACAATTGGAAAATATTTTAATTTAAATATTCAACACCAGAATAAAAGTGTGCATTCAACCAACCTTTTAAGCTCTCTCTTCTTGGTTAACTTTCTTTTGTGAAAACAGAAATTTCTGCTTCAATACAGAATAGTTATTTTAATGATATATAAAAAATACCATATATCTGAAATACATTTAATAAAGGCAAATAAACACAAAACTTACAAAAAACATTATCTCAGCTCTAAATATTTAGTTTATTCAAAATACATGTTCAATTCATAAAGTTAGAACAATGTTGTTGAGAATTTTCCACATAATTTCATAGCACGGATTTAACATCAGAAAGAAATGATATTGACTGCAGGTTTGATTACCACCTAAGAAAGAAGAAATAAGCATAACTTTATTTTGGTAGATTCTGAAAATTAATTTCATTTTTTTCCCATTAAAAAACTATATTGCTCTTTAAAAAATTGTGACTTTACATTCTGCTTTGCTTTTTTAAAAATTGTTATGTAATCTTTAAAACTGTATTTTAAAGGTTATACTTGTTCATCATCAGTCATATTCCAGTTACTATTTCTTCATTGAAAAATTACTCCCAAACTTAACAGTTTAAAACAATAATTTTGTTATGCTCATGGTTTCTATGGGTTTCCATGATGTCTAGGCCCTCAGCTGGAAAGACTCAAAGTCTAGGGATGACTCAACAGCTAGAGACTAGAATTATCTGAAGGCTCATTCATTCATATATCTGGCACCTACATATGGGATGAATTTGAAACTATGACTTCCAATCAAAACACCTTTATGTGGCTTCTCCATATGGCTTGGCTTTCTCACAGCGTGATGAATTCAGAATAGTCAGACTTCTTGAATGGTGGGTCAAGCCTGTCAAGTATGTGTACACAAACACACACACACACATACACTGAGGGAGAGAGGTAGGGAAGGAGGGAGGAGAGAGGGGGGGGAGAGAGAGAGCGAGAGAGAGAGAGAGAGAGAGAGAGAGAGAGAAACACTAAATTGCTTTTTATGAGCCTGCCTCAGAAGTTATACTCCATTACATCTATCATACTCTGTAGAAGCAACATAATCTTTCCCAGAATCAAAGGTAGAGGGCACAGACCAATACCCAGATTTTTATCCTACAGGGCTTTATCACCTCAAGATTTCACAATGAAAAAAGAAAATAAAAAAGAGAAATAAAGGTGTCCAGGATGTGCTTATATGAGTTATTCATCATTTGGATTGTTGAAAGAAATATTTACATATTAATTACTCTGTGAAGGTTCTTAGCAAGGAAAATTTATTTTTTAAATTATGAATTTCTTAATGTATTTTTAACAAAAATCTATGAAATATTTTAGAAAATGCTATAATATTCGATTGCATTTGAGAAAATGCACTTTATCATATCTGTGCCTAATCACTTATGCTTTTAATCATATCTACACCTAATCACTTAAACAATGCTTTGCTGAAAATCTGTTTCAAATATAATCTAACAGAACATTTTGATATTTTAGCCTTTTTGGTTTATTTTTGCACTTTTTTTGTTAATTAAGAAAGAACAGGGATTAGCTCATTCTTGACCACCCAGGTTATAAAATCACATCACAGATAGCTGTTAAATTCTTAAAACAAAAAACATAACTCTGTGTTCTGAACAGTTCAACCCCAAGAAAAATTGTTGGATCTCTCAAGTTTCTTCCAGTTTCTTTATTTTTGTGTGAGGAAATTTTAGAAAGATATGGCATGCTGGCATTAGATTGAAATATTATAAATTTGCTAACGTATTTTCAGTGCAATGTTTCCTCATTGTTGGTTGGAACACAGTGATGGAGAGAGATGAAGGAATGGTTGTACAATTCCTCCATTATTTTCTCTATGTAGAGGAAAATACCTGCACATATTCTCTTTTATATCCATATTTTAAAAAGATACCTTTAAGGCTGGAAGCAATAGAAATCAATTTATTTTATGACTCTCTTCCTGTATTCTGTGTAACTTTTTTTTTTTTTTGGAAAAAATAAAAAGAAATCTCAGCTGAGAGAGTCATGGCACTTGTAGGGTGGGGTATGGGGGTAAACAATATAATCTTGTAATATGTTTCTATTTTGCCTTGGTTGTCAAATTCAATGTCCAGTTATATCAAACATCTGACAGCTGTACCCTCCTCACTAACTCCTTTAAACTGTAATGTTTTACTCTTTATTTTAATTTGTAAATACTTTTAGTAGATAAAAAGATACAGCAGAGTATTTATATAAATATAATAATAATCAAAATGTCTCTAATTCTTTCAAAACTATGTAAATGAAGATAAGAGACATATTTATTCGAAGGAATTATCTTTCGATATTTAATTTTGAGGCAGAGTATGGCAAGTAGACTCCTTTGGGTTGTACTGAAAAACCAGTCTCCTGAAAAAGCTGAAAGACACATCCTAAGGATGGATTAAAGTGCAAGGTTAAATGATCTAATTATTACCAGCTAAAGAGTAAAAGCCACACATCAACATTACATGAGTTGGAAGAAGTAAAGAAGGGAAGTTATACTCTTGGTCAAAGAGAAAGAGCAGCAAAGAGCAATTCAATCCATATGTAGTAGTAAGGACCTCTGTGATCTTTCCCATGAGAAGAACTATGGTTAACTCTTTGATGAGTTTGTATAGATACAAAGAAAGTTACCCCCATTTCAACTCCAAAATGGTTCTTGTACTGCCTAACGCTCTTTAACTTGTGGTACTTATTACCGAATCCTATATATGTCTCTAAAATATAATTGTTCCTATGAATGTAACATATAAGTCTGAATAAGTTTTTCAAGATAGCTTTGAGACAGGAGATTGAGTTAATTTAGGCATATGAGAACTCCAGAGTATTTGTTAGAGGGTTGAAAAGAGGTTGGCCTTGGAAGGAAGAGAAAAGAGAAAAAAAAGGAGACATGAAGGAAAAGGTAATGTCTACGCAGGACATATAGAATACTGAGAAGCGTATCAGCATTATACTTTTGGAAACTGTTAATGGTGCAACTTAAATTAATTAAACCTTGCCTACCTGTGATAAAACTTATCTCATCATCATGTATTGTTTTCACCACTTAGGATATTAGTAATTACAAATGAGAATGACTCTGATCTTTTTTACCATATTATTCTTGTAGAGTTTGATCACTAAACACATACTATGAGCTTGGGAGCTTTCTAGTTCATGAAAGGCGTCTGTATAGACAGAGTTCATCTGTTCTTGTGCGTTCTGGTATAAATTAATTGGATCTGAGAGAACTAAAGACAAAACTTTTCAGTTTTACCATTTACCAGAGACTTGTTCTCAATGGAAACTGGTTATAGGGCCATTCGTTCTAGTCTATTGAGCCAGACAGTCAGCAGAAAAATCTGCAAATATGAAGGAAAATGATCTTGAGAATTTTAGTGATATTAATGATTAAATGAAATCATGTAAGTTTGTTACCCTTTATGTTTTTCTACTATGCAAATATCAGTGGCTTTTTTTTTGAATGATTTAACCAAACATATAAACATCAAATCTAGATATTTCTCTTCTTTATTTGAAACATGACCTTGGTTAGTAGTTTAGTTCTCACCAACATTGTGATTTTGAAGTTTGCTAAGAGTTTCCCACATGCAATCTTTAATCAAAAGCATTAAAATGCAGCAAATGTTTTAAGTCGAACTTTCTGTTTTAGGATTTTCTTGATCCATTACCTTTATTGAACTTGAAATGCTTTTAACTTTCAGATGGTACTACTTTTAGTCATATTTATTAAATAGATTTTTTCCTTTTAAGAGAAAACATATTTCTTTTTTATAGAGAAGGGAAGAAATGAAAGATCTTTCCTTAAGTCATGTTAGAACTTAAGATAAGAAGGTTTGTGGAAAAGAATATCAAAGTAGGAAGTGTTAAGATTTCTTGTATTTTGTCAGTTAGAAATTTCTTAATAAAAATGAACTTTTTGACATTATCCATGGAAACCTAAATTTTGTCTACTAATATTAACAATTCTGGATGACAAAGGAAACTTTGAGAAAGCATCATGGTATTTTTTTGAAATTTGTCTTTTTATGTAAACATGCTCAGTAACTACACAATTCTAAGTTACTTTTATAATATGTTAAAACATTAGGATAAAATGAGCATTGCAATATTCAAATATTTGGAAGCATTTTCTCATTGCTTGTCAAATTGTAACTAAGATTTTGTCACTGTATAATTTCGATATCATTAATATGAAGAATTTATAATCTGAATTATTTTAAATAGCATTTTAGATTTTACAAATATTTTCACATCATTTTTGATCCTCTCTAATGTATCTGGAGTAGCAATATGTGACTATACGTTATATTAGGCATCACTAATGCCATTTGACAAATGAAGAAAATAAGGCAGAGAAAAGTTAAATCACACAGTAAGTGACAGTGTTGGAACTGGTATCAACATGTCTCTTTAAATTCAGTAATTCCTATAAGACAGAAAGTAATGGCATTCAACTATAATGGCATGCAGAGCCAGAAAGGGAAATATTACAGTAATAATAGGAATAGACATTAATAAAATTTGTGTTCTGTGTTTTACACATCATATCTCATTTCATGCTCATAACAACTTCGTGAGGGAGAAAAACTTATCACCAATTATCAGATGGCAATTCTAAAATGTTAATTAATTTGCCTAAGGTCATAAAGCCAATTATTTTAGTTGTGTGATATAAAATTTTCAACTCCAAAACAAAAGGAAGACTCTCTTAAAATTTAACAGGAGATGCTGTTAAAAGCTACAAGTTTTAAATACTATATTAACATGTGTCACTTTATCTGAGTTTTGAAATCCATGCATTTAAAATAGATATTCAAAGTTACAAATAGGTTTTACATCCTTGATAGTTGTCCATTTTTGACAGTCCAGGAAATAAAGGAAAAGAGTAAGAACAACATTTTAGAATTTTACAAAAGCAATATCAAGAGCAGCTGGTTCTTAGTTTTTTCTTGGCCAATTCATATTTAAATGAATTCTATTTTCCTTATGAAAAGTTACCAGTAAAGTCTTCCTGAACTGCCAACCACATCTATTACTTTGTCCTATAAAATTAGAAAACAGAACAAAAAGAAAGGTAAAGTTAATATATCCTGTGATATGGAATATTGTTGCTTTGAACATTTTAAGACAGAATTTATGTGGAACCAGATTAATTTTAAGAAACTCCATGTGGGTTCTGTTTGTTGTTTTGAATTGCTTTAATAGTAAACTTGCATTATTTATGTTTATTAATATTTAGAATACACTCTGCAAGGATGATTTTCATCTGAGTTATAATTAGTCTCAGCTGATGAATGCAATAAAATGATTATAAACAACTTTGTGAGATCATTATCAGTGTCGTTGGAGAAAATGTTAAAACACTGCTTCAACGTTTTACCTTCAAAGATCCCTTTAAATGAGCTTCAACCCATTTAAAATCTTACATAGATTATATAAAATGCATTTCCTTCCTCATATAGTTACTGAACTTCACATACCGGTTCACTTTTCCAAAATCCAACTCATATTTCTTTTGTCTAAAATCTTCAAGCATGGCGTTTGTTATCCATTTCTATATTTAAAGATTCATTCTTTGTGAAATATTTAGAAATTACAGTGTTATGAAAAGAACCACATAAATATCATTGATAAATTTATGCAGAGACAACAATTACTGGCTGTTTGGCAAATTTCCTTTAATTAGGATACATAATGATTTGTGTGTTGGTGTGGTATATGTATGGCATATGCAGTTTTCACAATTTGCTTATATGTATACTATCTTGAGTTATTTTCACTTAGCTAAATAATAATATAAAACTTAATACTATGTTTATTATAGTTTATTTAGTTTTTTAGTTTTTAAAACATTTTTTTTCACTAACTACATAATGCAGATGCACCATAGTGAAGTTCACTACTTTGCTGTTTTTAACTTGTCAATGTGATGAATAATAACATAATAATAAGACTTGTTTGAATATTTCCTCTGCCAAGATAAAGATGATTTTGAATCCAAGCTTATATATAATTTTTGGAGTTTCCTGTATGTATTGTAAAATTATATTCCAGAAAAGTCTTATCTGTTTACATGACTACCAGTATGTGAGAGTACCTGCCTTAAGAATACTAAATATTGTCAATAATAATATTTGCACATTTAATATATGGTTTTTCCATTTTATATTTAATGTATTTTCTTCAGATATTTGTATGAAGGATTTTCTTTTTATTCCAACTAGCCATTTATAATTTTTCCAAATATTTTTTTAAAAATTACTTATAAATGTTTTTCTTTTATTATGAATTAAAGGTTGTATCAGTACCTAGTTTTTAATTTTCAACCTCATTTTTAAGGTATCTATTGCAATCAGCGTGTAATTAGATTTTGCTTTGTAAGACAATGGCAAGACTTTCTGTTTCAGTAGATACGTTTAAACCAATTATGTTTATTATCATAACTGACAACTTCTATCATATTTCTCCATGCTTTTATTTTTTAATAACTTCTTGTTGATAGCTTTTTTTCCTTCAGTTATCTTATCAATTCAAAGATACTAGCTTTATTTTACTTCGATATGTGTTTATAAGTTTTTATTCATTATCATGCATATGGTTTTATGGTTATCGAAAATTTAAATGTAAAGTTATATTCTGAATTTCTTACAGGAAAGATGAGAAGCATTAGAATGTTTTCTTCACCTTGAACCCTCATCAGTTATTCTTAGTGAAATCTGCAATTTCCAAAGGTATTAATGTTACTCTAAAATTTTATTATTTGTTTCAGTAATTATTATTTATTCTTTCATTAATTATTTACCACATAGAACTATTTTCTACTTTCCCTTATAGCATTTTAAAGCCTTAGAAAAATTTTAAACTTCTCACCAATTCTCATATTTTTCTTTCAAATATGTAATTCTGGTATATACTATACTTAAAATAATTGAATATTGATTGTGAAAGTATTGATAACTGTTTTCTATATATTTAATGTAAAATATAAAACTAAAATTCCAACCCGTGATGATACATGGGTGAGGTTTTAATCAATATTTAATGCAATCTATGATCATTGGTTCGAAAAGGAAAATTAAAATTCTATTTTTTTCTTCTAAAATTGTTATAGGTTTATTTTTTACAATTATGGCTATGATTCATGGTAAGTTAATATATGTTTACATAGTGTTGGAGAAGGATTAAGGCTCATTTTATTCCTTATGTATATCGTGTTGTTCCAGTACCTATTGCTGAAAAGACTATCTTTCTCCATAGAATTCCTTTGGCACCATCATTAAAATCAATTGTTAAGCTATGTGTGAGTATATTTCTGAACTCTCGATTTGAATTTATTGAAAATATGCACTTTTGAAATTAGTACTCAAGTATTTTTTAATTCTAGAAAATTAAAATCTAATATAGCTTTTGAAATATTTTCCTCTGTCATTTCCTACATTCTTTTCTTTTGGAATTCCAACCTATTCTATGCATTATAAAACCTGTCAATTTTTTTCTCCCTATTATTTCATACTTTGTATATCTTTATTTCTTTATTCTTGATTATATTTAGATATTCTCCAATTATTTAACGTTTTTCTGAATCAAAAAAACTATAACTTTAATAGACTTTTAAAAATTTAATTGAATGTATACTTTATAGAATTTCTAATTATTTTTTTGACTTATGCACTTACTCTTTTTGCTTATGTCTGATTATGCTTCATATTTTTGTGGTTGTAATTCATTCATTTGGCTTATTTAACATTCTAAATGTATTTATTTTAAAGTATTTTAGATTGTCCTGTAAAATTAAATACACCAGAATTAAATTCAAGTTCTGAGAATAAATTTCCTAAATGTATTCATAAGAATTAAATTTTTGTTTCGGAATTACAATTTTTTAGCTTATTTTAAGTGATATATAT
>NW_011888967.1:152526-189426 GCF_000151845.1 Pteropus vampyrus | reverse complement strand
AGTTCTATATACTTTATCCCACACACTGTGTCACTGGGTTAATGCTCTCAATACAATCTATTTATTTATTACAATCTATCTAGATATGCCAATGCAATTTGACATTTCACATATTGCAATTACTGTATTTGTGTCAGTATGTCAGTATTTTTTTCTAAGAAAAAAATGGAGAAAAGAAAAAAAAGGAAGGAAGGAAGGAAGGAAGGAAGGAAGGAAGGAAGGAAGGAAGGAAGGAAGGAAGGAAGGAAGAGAAAGAGAGAAAGAGAGAAAGAGAGAAAGAGAGAAATCCTTCTATTTATTTTTCTGATACAGCAGGATCAAGCCATTGGCAAATCAAGTATGCTGATTGTGAAAATGTAAAGTTTGTCTAGACCAAATTTATTATTCCAGAGAGAGATTTCTGTTTTCCCAGGATATAACAATGAATGTAGCCTTAAAGATTTTATTTAGCTTCTTAATGTATAATGTTTATATACTTAGTATGACTCAGCATACAGTTAACCATGGTATAATTGATAATGTAGACTTAATGAGACACCAAAGTACCATAAAAAGGATGAACTTGTAGTTTAATTGTATAATAAGAGATTTTAATGGGGCTAGAAATGAAACTATAGAGACATGATGTCAACACAAAATCAAATTTAGGATTTCCCTTTGAAAAAATTGTTCTTATTCTTCTACCTGAGATTGGCACATATTGAAGTAGTCCAAAGAGAAAAACATACAGAGCTTAAAAAACTAGTTACATACTCCACAGAATAGTAAGTAGAACATCTTTATCCTCTTGCAATGGGTCCAGGAAGGGATAAGCCAACCCATCTTCAGCCAGTGTGAGCAAGATAAACCAGAGGTCAAAACAAAAGGAATCTTGTGGATTTAAGGATTATTTATCAGTTTCATTTTGTAGTTAGTGATTTGTCGCTTGTTATATACTATTTTCTCTTAATTAAGCTTCATAATAAAACTCTGTGCCAAGAATGCTTACTATGTACTAGAAACTATGTACTTGGTATTGTGGACCTGGTTTAGTGACACAGATACTCCAAGGGTAGCCACATACCACACAAACAGTGGTGTATTTATGGGGATCATAACCTGGGCCCTTCGTTGCAGAAATAGTCAACATGGAAGTTACACATTCAATTAATCCTCACTTTTATAACTTCTATAGTTCATTGTATACTTGCAAAATATTTGGTATTTAAATTACTTTCAAAAACAAACATGATTTTGAGTATTGTACCTAGAGAATGATTATATTCAAAGTGCTTTAAAAATGATTTTTTCTGCTTTCAAATGATCACATACTTTAAAAATTATTTAAATTCTACCCACTCTTTAATAAATATATCAAAATAAATTTTCTGTTTGAAGTCTCACCACCTCAGCTTAAAGTAATCTTTCCTTTCTCTTGATTCCTACAGACCTCATTTATTATTTGTTTCATTAATTTGGTATTCAGCATGTACTGCATTATATTATTAGTTATTCTGAATCTTATCTTTTGTTCAGCTTAACTGTAAGCTTTATTAGGATAGAGAGTACAGTTTATTTTAATTTATATCTCTAACCTTTAATGTAGTATATTCATTTGCTCAGTGCTTGGTGCTCAGTATATGTGTTTAAAGTAGGTAATATTTCCTTAATATTTTATTACATTTAAGATTATTTAATCACAGATTTTATAATTAAAAATATTTCCTCTGTTCATCTAGAGAATATGTGAAATAAAAATTTTTGAATGTGCTCAATATACATTTTCACTTAACTGGGGTTGGTTTCATTTGTTTGATTAAGGGTTCCAATCCACAAAAGACACATTTGAACTTAGTTTTAAATTGAAACTTATATAAATAATATTGTAATGTAAAACCCAGAATTTTCTGCATCTTTAATTTGTACTCATCTTAAAATAAAAAGGATGAAATATTTCTTTCTACTGATTTGAAGTATTGGCTAAGTATATCAAAGATCTTTAATGTGTAGTTCAGAGTTACCTAAAAGGGCTAGAAGACCTATTCTCTTTAACAAACTGATCTCTAAGTCAATTGGCTTTATAGATATCTTTTACTGTAGATATGCATCTCAGTCTTTTGGAGGAATAAGATATCACTGTCAGTAATACCAGAAAAGAATATTCTCCCCAACTAAATTCATACCTTCAGTATTCACTAAGTTTTGAACAGAGAAAAGTTCTAGAAGATGAATAACTAGGAAGAGAATGCTATTGCATCAGCATCCTACATGCTCTTAAAATCAATCTTGAATTCAAATTGCCATAAATATACTATAATTACCCTGTGTTCCCCTTTCCTTTTAGATTTGGTGCTCACATATCAACAGACTGACCTCCTCAAAGATTTTATGAACTAGTTAGCTACAACACAAACACTCTGAAGAAACAGCATCTCCTAGCCCTCCTTTGAGTTGTTGTCGTCATGCTGGCTTGTAGGATATAAGTAAAAGTGTTCTGTGTCTATTATGGTAAGTGGTCCTAAAGTGTTCCTTTATTTTTCCCTTCTTCATACTAGCTAAAATACCATCATCATGGCTGAAGCTTTTACCAGGAGGCACATACAGAGAATAATAGAGCAGCAAGAAAGGAGTCACTGAGATTTTTACACGAGATAGAAGGAAACATCTAGGTTATTAGGCTTTCTGAAATTCATACATGAACTTGACCCAAATAATATACTTGAGTTACACATTTATAGTCCATGTTCTTATCCCTACAATTTTTCATTAGAACTAGTTCCAAGACTCCCATATTCTTAAGGAACTGAAAAAAAAAATAGCTGTTTTTGGAGATATTTACACACACACACACACACACACACACACACACACACACACACACACACACACATAGTTCCCATGGTTTTTATACAAATCCAGAAAAGACTATCAAAGCCCTCCAATGATGATCTATCATTAGATCTATCACTAATGAAAATATTTTGGCATTGGAGCCCAGAAGGTTAAGAACCACTCCTTCTTAGCTTTCTAAAGATATTCTTAGGTAACATTAATCTAAGAAGAAAGGCATCGCAAATACATTATGCATTTTGAATGCAAGGAAAGCAAACCTTAAGGACCATATGCCATATATATTATAGTAATAATATTTGATAAAAAACAGATGAGTTTAGATGAATTCAGCTACCCAAGGAAAGTTTATAGAGGCACAACATGAAAAGTCAATACCAACATCAAAATCTTATAGAATGTTGTTTTCTGTTATGTTAAGACAGAGTTGTTTACTTTAAAAAGAGATAAAAGAAGCATCATGAACTAAAACAAGCACGGTGTCCTGAACAATTGTACAAAAAAAAAAAAAAATAAGAAAAAATGACCTCACACTGTAAGACAATTTACAAGTACTAAAATAAAAGGCCTCCCAAGTTTTGGCCTCTAATGAATGGAATGTTCTTGGCTGTTTTGAGGTAGAATTTTAACCACTGTTTCTGTTTTTGTTCTGCATCCTAAGCAAGTCAAAGCCAAATAAGCTCCTTAAGCATCTGGCAGGCAGGTTGCCTAAGCTTCTTTATCTGGATTCAGTATCACTTCACAAATTGGTCAATGGGAATATCCACACACAACTCCAAAGTGCCATTAGAAGAGCTCAATATTTCTTTGAAAATGTCAAGAAAACTGCTGTTGGCGTTATTGTAACTTTAGAAACCCCAGCTTACCCTGCTGGAGGTTAGAAAAAGTAAAGGCTTAAGTGAATGCATGCACAGAGAGTCTATAAACAGATAATATACCAAAATCTAAAATTTCAAGCGAAATAATTTTAATAATTACCCCTTAACTTTGGGAAGATGTTGATAATAAAGCCATGTTTTGCTGAATTATAAAACTTATATTTTTGACCTCCTTTACCACATATTTGATGGTGACAGAAAGAAATCTAACTATAGGAGGTGAACATACAGTGTAAACATATATATGCCTTACTGTTAAAGTGTACAGCTGAAACTCATTGGATTTTGTTAACCAATGTCACCATTCAAAATAAATAAATAAATAAATAAAATTAAAACATTGTAGAAATTGAAAAGTATATATATTTTATTCGAACTTATAGGATTTGTGAATTGAATATAATAACAAATAAAACTATAAAACATCCACGAAATAACAGTTAATTTTGACAATGCACATTTTCTAATAAAGTTCATGTTAGAGCTGTAAAAGAAGCTGCCTTTAGAAAAATAATCACTCAAAGCTGAGAATGATTTTTTTACAGTTTCAAAATGTTCCCCTTTCTTTTCCTAACCCCTTTCTCTTTTAGTTTCATAGGGATGAAGTCTCTAAACCTCAAAAGGGAGTCTTTCTGGCCTCTGAGTTGAGCCAGATCCTTGGACTTCTTTTTTATTCCCATACAATCTTTGCTTTTTATTCTGATGATTCAGAAGGTGGCTCTGTTCTTTGTGCTCAGGGTTGGGTTTTTCTTTTTATTTATTTATTTTTAAATCTCTGCTTATATAAGGCATAATTGCTCATTCATTTAACAGTATATTGAGTATCTCTTATGTGACAGGCACATCTTAGGCTCAGATAGTCTCCTATAGATTCATTTCTAGTAATACCCAGGACTATGACTAATGAGAGAGAGAGAGAAAGAGAGAGAGAGAGAGAAATGTGAATAAATGAGAATGAGAACGAGAATGAATCGGCACACACAATTATGGAGAATGACAAGTCCCAAGATCTGTATTTGGCAACCTGGAGACCCAAAGGTGCTGATGGTGTAAGTTTCAATTTGAAGGCAGGAGAACACTGAAGTCCCAACTCATACAGTCAGGCAGGCAAAGTTTCCCCTTATTACTCATCCTTTTTGTTCTATTACAGTCTTCAATGGACTGGATGAGGGTCACCCACATTAGGGAGGGCAATCGGCTTCACTCAATCTGCTGA
Organism: Pteropus vampyrus; assembly: GCF_000151845.1. Classification (NCBI taxonomy): domain Eukaryota; kingdom Metazoa; phylum Chordata; class Mammalia; order Chiroptera; family Pteropodidae; genus Pteropus; species Pteropus vampyrus. The sequence goes on along the minus strand of NW_011888967.1, from coordinate 184,503 downwards.
TTCAAATGGTAATCTTAACCAGAAAGACCCTCACAAACACATTCATAATAATATTTGACCAAATATCCCAGATCTCATGGCCTACTCAAACTGACACATAAAATTAACTATCACACTTGTCTGATTGGACATATATGATGATAATGCAGTTAACTCAGTTAACATAATGCATTTTACTCGGATAAAATTAAGGTCACTAAAAAAGGCAGCTTTCTCAAATATTACCACCCTGGTTGATTAGAGTGACTAAAATTTCATCATTATATGTTTTTTTCAATTACATTCTATATCATCTATGGTTTTAACAATCTAAATGCCTCTGTACCACAGAGGTCTCTTTGAGAATAGATTTCACTCTCTGAACCACTTATCCCATTGCCTGTTGTAATTTATAACAAAAATAACATTTGTTAGATGTCAGGTACCATGTTAATAAGTGTTTTCATGTTCATGTTATTGAACACTCATTACAACCCAGTGCTATGAAGTAGGCACAATCATCATCACCAGTTTAGAGAAAAGGAGACTAAAGTTTAGCAATATTGAGTAACTTATCCAATTTTATATAGCAAGTAGGTGATAAAGCTGAGATTTAAGCCCAGTACTATTTGGCCACATGGCCCTAGTTATTAACCACTATACTGTACTAGCCCTTTGGTAAATTAGTTATGTGAAAAAACATAGGTCTCCTGTCCTACACCAATCAGGAAAGGTACATATTGAAGATCATTCCTTGGTAGCAACAGATATAAATGGTGTGACATGGAATTGATATGATAATGGGAATATAATTTAAAATAAAGAATCATTAGGTCTAAAAATTATTCTTGGCTGTGTGACTGAGAAATTCACTGAACCTAACTGATCTTCATTTGTTATGATATATAAAATGGATAAATATCTCTTTTATGTAAAGTATACTTTTCTAGAATCTAATGAAGTGATAGACTAAAATTTGCTAATATTCATGCTATTACCAGGATAAAATGTGTAAAGCAAGAGCAGGTTAACATCATAATTTATTTAAAAGGATATAAAAGTGATTTACGTACTTCTACTGTGAGTTGGAAACCAAGGTGGAAATGAGTCGGAAGAAAACAGAAATGGGAGAAATTATGTAGAGGTTAGGCAAACAGTGTTTAAGAGACAGTGAGGAAATTAGCCTTCCTAGGGGTAGAAAGGTTTTCATTAGAGAGAAGTGAGAGATAATATGGAAAAACTGAGTAAGGATGCATAGGCTACAGCTGTTAAATTAAGGTATTTGTTTTTTTCCCATAGTTTAGATAATGAGGTTCTTTAAAACTTTCTGAACAGGAAATTAGATGTAAAACAGAATTTTAATATTATAGTGATGTGTAGATTAGAGTTTAGAAGTAAGAGTATAGTATGAGGTTCAGACATGAGGTGAGAAATCAGAATGAGAATGACAGTCCTGAGATTAGAAAGTAAGAAATCAATCTGAATAGCAGAGTGTGAGAAAGATTAACAGGGTTTGAGAGTGATCAGATGTGAAGGTAAATATGTTCTATATTTTCAATCTTAGATAACAGGTGAGTAATAATTGTTATTAGTAAAAATTATGAGAGCAGTTTGTGCTGTCTTGATGGAGAAAGATAATAAATCCTAAATTTGAGGTAGTGATGGAAACACTAATTGGAAATGTCCAACATGAAGGTGAAAAGTTGGAAGTAGAACTTGGAGGAGAAATTACAATATATTTGCTTGTTAACCATATAGAAGTGACCTTTGAGGTCAAGGAAATGAATCTGTTGAGAAAACACAACACAGAACCAAAGGCAAAAATCTAGACAAAGCTAAACCATGTTTCCTCTTCTATGTTGCAGGGTTAAAGGGTTAAACTTTTTGACATGTGGGAAATGGTCTTCCTAGATGAAAAGCATCTGTCAATTAAAAGTCTTTTCTTCTACCACAGGTTAGTCCTTTCAAATGCAAGCAATGAATTTATTTCAATATATTATAAAGAAACTTGACCTTTTAAGATATGTCAATAGTATATTAGGGTATTAGTTTCAAAGGATTTCTTCTTTTCCCTTAAACATAATATCATTATTTTCTCAAATACAATAAATGGTATCATTAAAATGTTCAAAATTAAAGATTTCAAATCTATCCATAGAAAAAAAGCATCATCTTTCTTTGTTTAAAAATATGGGAGTGGTTTTAATGTTAGTGTATTTTTCTCCATGAGGACTTTCACTATTTAAACTAGTCAAGGGAATAGGCCAGGCATAGTCACTGAAAATATACTGGAAAATTATTGTTTATATTTTTTACCAAAATTTTTTTCTCTGCTTTCATCTCACAGTAAACTAATATGACTAGCCAGTATTTTCAAGGCAAGAAAATAGATTTATTTCAGGGTGATATTTTGTAAATGACGAAGAAAAACAAAACAGTTCTGAAGCTTAGAAGCCTAGCTCATATTACATTATTGGAGATTATGGGTCGGAGTATATTTTTAACTTTTAGATGGAAGAAAAATAATAAAACAAAACAAAAAACATGATTCTTCGAAATGGAAAGAGCAACTGAATCAGGCAATCCTGAGGGTCTCATTATTCTTAAGAAGAAACCAGGAACAATATAACTAGGCAGAAATAAAAATTTAATGTATGCCTATGACATTTCACAGTTTAAAGTGGTCAACCATTACTCTGTCACAACACAATAGCATCCAATCAACGAGAACTCTCAATTTGGCAAAAGAATAAGCTGCTCACTTTTTGTGGGCTGCACCTAATCGGAGTTTGCCAAACTTAGGCCACATCTTCTGTTATTTGTTTAGGGTCCTACATATTTGAGGGGTTCTGTCAATTTAACAAACATGGATTTTTTACACACTTTTACACAATACCCAATCGAAGCCGGAGGATGCAAAGACAATTTAGACATGCTTCCTGAGTTATGACAGGCGAAAAAGATGTGGACTAAGAATACTATCTACACCCAGTGCCTTTCCAGATCCTTCCCAACCCACTCTGCATTAATGCAATCTTCAGTTAGAACTGAGTAGGATGGAAGGGATATTGACCAGAGTCCAAGTGACTTCTCATAGCATAAAGCAATCAGAATAGAAAACTGTCCACACTTCCCAATGCACTCTGTATAGTGGACAGGGCTGTATGTCAGGAGCTTAGGACTTGAAAAAGTTTAAGAAAAAATGTGAGTAGTGCATGGGATGAGGAAATGGGGTAAGGTGGGAGTTGTAATCATATAAACTAACATAATGGCAGTAAGGAATATATGTGTATGGTAAGGTAAACAATTATAGCATATAATATAAATGTAGGAAGTTAAAAATGTCTGTGAGTTTTTTTTAATTAGGGACGATTTACATTCACAGTAGAATTGGAAGGAAGCTACAGAGATTTCCCATATATCCCCTGCCTGTACAAATGCATACCCTACCCCATTATCGACTTCCCCCAGCAGAGTGATATATTTATTATAATTGATAAACCTACATTGACATTTCATAATCACCCAAATTATATAGTTTACATTATGGCTCACTCTTGGTGCTTACATTTTATGGGTTTGGATAAATGTATAACGACATATATCCATCATTACGGTACCAGAGTATTTTCACTACCCTAAAATCCTCTGTGTTCTGCCTATTCATCCCCACCCCAAATCCTTAAAAACTACTCATCTTTTTACTGTCTCTATAGTTTTGGCTTTTCCAGAGTGTCATATAGTTGAAATCATATAGTATATAACCTTTTCAAATTGCCTTTTTTACCTAGTAATATAGATTTAAGTTTCCTCCATGCCTTTTCATGGCTTGATAGCTCATTTCTTTTAAATGCTGAATACTATTTTGTTATTTACATGTGCCATAGTTTATTTATCCATTCACCTACTGAAAGACATACTAGTTATTTCCAAGTTTGTGCAATTATGAAAAAAGCTACTGTAAACGTCTGTGTGCAGATTTTTGTTTAGACATAAGTTTTCAACTTCTTTGAGTAAATACCAAGGAACAGGATTGCCGGATCATATACCAAATATATGTTTTAGTTTTATAAGAAATCACTACACTGTCTTCTAAAGTGGCCACACCATTCTATATTCCCATCAGCAGTGAATGAGAATTCCTGTTGCTCCACATCCTCACCAGCATTTGGTGTTGTCAGTATTCTGGACTTTAGCCATTTCAATATGTGTATAGTAGCATCTCATTATTTCAATTTGCATTTCCCTGATAGTATATACTGTGAAACATATTTTCATATATTTATTTGCCTTCTGCATCTCTTTTTTGGTTAGGTGTCTACTAAGGTATTTGGTCTATTTTTTTTTTTTAATTGGGTTGTTTGTTTTATCTCTTGTTGAGTGTTAAGAGTTTTTAAAAATATATTTCGGATAACAATCCTTTATCAAATATGTCTTTTACAAATGTTTTCTTCCAGTCTGTAGCTTATCTTCTCATACTTTTGACATTGTCTCACAGAGCAGAAGTTTTTATTTTAATTTATTTTAGTTAAGTCCAGCTTGTCAGTTATTTCTTTCATGGATAATGCCTTTGATAATGACTTTGATAGGCTTATGATCCATTTTGTTAATTTTTGTGAAGGGTATAAGGTGTGTGTCTAGATTTATTTATTTATTTTCATATGGATGTCTGGCTGTTTCAGCATCATTTGTTGAAAAAACTATCTTTGCTCCATTTTGTTGCCTTTGCTCCTTTGTCAAAGATCAGTTGATATTTATGTGGGTTTATTTATGGATTTTCTATTCTGTCCCACTGATCTGTCTATTGTTTTAACCAATACCACACTGTCTTGATTACTGTAGATTTATACAGTAAGTCTTAAAGTCAGGTAGTGTCAGTCCTCCAACTTTGTTCTCCTTCATTGACTATGCTTGGTCTTTTTTGCCTCTCTATATAAACTTCAGAATCAGTTTATCAATATGTTCAAAATAACTTTCTGGGATTTTGATTGCAATTTCATTGAATGGATAGATTAATTACTTTCTAAAAGATGTCTTTTAACATTTCTTGCCTGGCAGGTCTACTGAAAACAAATTGCCTCAATTTTGGTTTGTCTGAGAAAGTCTTTATTTCTCCTTCCATTCTGAATGATAATTTCATAGCATACAAAATTTTAGGTTGGTAGTTTTTTTTTTGGTTTCTTTTTTTTAATCTCAACATTTTAAACATTTCATTTCACTCTCTTTGCTTGCACTGTTTCTGAAGAGAACTCAGATATAATTGTTTTCTTTGTTCCTCTGTTGGCCATGTGCTAGCTTCTTTCAGAAGTTTTCTTTATCTTTGATTTTTTGTAGTTTAAATATAATATGCCTAGGTATAGGTTTTTATTGGTTGTTTGTTTTTTAAGCATTTATCCTGCATGGTGTTCTCTGAATTACCTGGATCTGCGGTTTATTATTTGACATTAATTTGGGGAAATTCTCAGTCATTGTCATTTCAGATACTTCTGTTCTCCCCTTTCTTCTTCTGCTATTCCCAGCGTGTGTATGTTACACATTTTGTAGTTGTCCCACAGCCTTTAGATTTTGTGTTTTTCTTTTTTTCAGTCTTTATTCTCTTTGCTTTTGGATTTTTGAAGATTCTATTGATATGTTCCCTAACTCAGAGATTCTTTCTTCATTCATGTCCAGTCTATATATAAACCCACTAAGGCATTCTTTATTTCTGTTACAATACTTTGTGTCTGTTATTTGTTCTGGGTTCTTTCTTAAGATTTCCATCTCTCTGCTTACATTGCCCATCTGTTCTTGCATGTCTACTTTAATTCACTAGACCCCATAGCATATTAATCATAGCTGTTCTAAATTCCCAGTCTAATAATTCCAACACTTCTGCCATGTCCAGTTCTGGTACTTGTCCTGTCCCTTCAAATTGTGTTTTGTGCCTTTTGGTATGTTTTGTATGTATTTCTTGATAACCAGACATGATGTACCAGGTAAAAAGAATTACTCTAAATAGGCCTTTAATAGTGTGGTGGTGATGTGTAAGGAAAGGAAAACTGTTCTATAGTTCTATGATTAGTGAGTCTAAGTTATGGATGGTGAATTTCACAAGCATTTCTCATCTTTTGTTTTTGTTTTTTGTTTTTGTTTGTTTCTGTTTGTTTTTTCCCTGCTCAGGTGGGACAAGATGGCTAAATAGGACTAGAGTTGGATATTTCCCTTGCCCTAGGTCAGCTAGATTGTAACAATATCCAGCAGCTAGGCTCTGGTTAACTAGTTTCCTCTGAGGGTAGGTCTTGTTAAGAAGAGCAGAGTGCTCTAGTGTATTTCAAAAAAGATCTTTTTCCATTCCTCCATAGGAAACATGAAAAGATTTTTCTCTAATATTTACTGTAGAAACCTGGTCAAATTCCTGGAGGTAAATCTCACAATTTGTGGGAGTTCCCATGTGACTGGGTCCCTCTAGAGATTTTAACTCTAGAATTGTCCACACTGAACCTCCAGCGATTCATCGATTATAATTCATACTTATTCTAGCACTGGTTCCCATGGCAATTTCTATTCCTAGATCTCTGCTTCAGTAAGCAACAACTTCCTGTATTTGTGTGTCTGTCTCTCCATCTTGGGGGAAGCAGTGTGGCCTGTATTCTCCCCTCTCTGATAGATTCAAGATTTGTTAATTTTTCAGTCTGTTCAGCTTTTTACTTATTCTTAAAATGGTGGTGACATCTAAGCTCCTTATATGGAGAACTAAAAACTAGAAGTTGGTATGTTTTTTACGTATTACGAACCATATAAAACACGATGCCATTATGATGCTCTATCCTAATTCTCCTTACAAGCCTGGTGTACCCATGCATTAACTACTATAATTTCTGATTGCTAAGAACTTGTTACTATCCCCTTTTCAAGAGAATTGTCCTTGATCAAACCAGAGCTACCTCTCACCATCAAGCATTCTAAACTCCGCAGCTAATAATCCACTGGGGCACAAAAAGCTGGCCTTTTAACCTCAAACCAAAACCAATCCTATAGTTCAATTTGTGTTCCAGAGCCCCTTGTGGGTTTAGCCAAAGGTGAACTTCAGCAGAGATTATATCCTTGCTTAGTATTTTCTTTCCTCTTATCCAGCTTCTTTCACTTCCCTTCTTCTAGGAACACTCCCTCAATAAATACTTGCACAGAAATTTCCTTCTCAGATTCTAATGTCTAAAGTATATCCTTTAATTTATTCATGAGAAAACTTCAATAATCAAACAATAAAATTCGAATACTTTGAGGGGATGTTAGGTTTGAATTTCTTCCAAAAGTGGCACCTGGCTAATACTTGCCTTAAGACAATCTAGTTTTTACTCAAAGGCCAATAACATTACTCTAATTTACTAATCAGTAGCAGCCCTCTTTGCCATTTTTACAAATAGAATATAGTTCTAAAGTGGTCCCTTGTTTCTGCTATCAACCAGGAAAACTGCCGCCCATTTAATGGACTAAATCCATTATCTCTATGTCCAGGTAACAGTATTTTCTCTACCAAAAAAAAAAAAAAAGTCAAATGAGGAAAAACAGCATATTAAGTATGCAAAAAACTTAGTAAAATACTGTTATGTGTCAACTTAACACAGAAATATACTTCTCACGTTTCCATTTTCCCGGTTAGTGTTGGCTAAAAAAAGACACCTTTTATGGTATTTAGAAGCATAGAAGAGATAGAATCCACGTCTTTTAAGCTGTGAAAGTTGATGACAGATGCCAGGCCCTGTGTGAGCTCACACATGTTGTCCCTAATCTGATAGCTCATCTATCTGGTGTAGGACAACTTCTAGAACCATAGCTTTTCCAGTTCCTACCTGATCTCCTTTCCTTTCTCCATGTCCTGAGTCAAGTGTGTTCAGCTTTGGTAAAGTACTTCAACTTCTCCTGGAAGTCATTCATGCAACATAGCATTTCACTTATAAAGGACGTTTAAGCTAAAGCCACTGTGGAATGCCCAAACTTCCAACAGGAGAAACTACACTAAGTGTTGGATAGGTCACCATCCTCCAAGGGGGCAGGCCAGGCACATCACAGTAGGGCAGCACTTTATTCTCACTGGAGTAGACAACTATTCTGGATAAACATTTGCCTTCCTTGCCTACTTTTTTTTTTTTTTCCAAAACCAACATCCTTGGACTTCCAGAATGTCATAGTCACTGTCATGTAATTCTATGCAAGATTACTTCTGATCAAGAAATTCATATTATACTAAGGAATAGCACATAAAAAATGAAGTGTAACAATACTCACAGGATTAACTGTTATTCATCGCATATTACCATGTTATTCATCACTCTGAAGCAGCTGACCTGAGTGAATTGTGAAATGGGCTTTTGAGATTCAGTTACGGCACCATCTTGGAGTCAGTTACTTGTCAGTCTGAGATAGTGTTCTTTAGGATATATCCTTTGAATTAGTGACCAGTAAGTGGTCAGCCCACCAGGCAAGAAAACACATATAATAGGAGTGCTTGCAGAGAGCAAAGAGAATATGGAATGGGTAGTTTAAAAACGATAGTCATAAATGACTGCAACTATATGACAAGTTGCAGAAATAAGGACCACAGTGGGTCATCTTAAGCACCTGATTATGAAGAATCTCCTTTAAAAAGATAGCTCTTTGTTAAGAATTCACATGCTACATTGTTCTCATGCCTTGTACCCATTATGAGTATTTCTTATTTACTTTGGCTGGTGGGTAAACCTAATTGGATGGTGACTTCAATGTCAGTTTCCCTTCCAGATGTAGTGTCATTTCCTAAGCCAACACATTCCTCTGATACCTGGTATACAGCCACTCAGCTATGGCTGCTTGTTTGAACATTTTCTGTACTAGCTAAAAGAGAAAATCAGATGTGATTTTACTTCACCTGATAAGACCAGCAATGCATCTTCCAGGCCTACCTCAGAGCTACAACAGCTCTCCAGTCCTGTGATAGTCTAATTTGCAGTGTTATCAATCGCTTGCCGTCTATAGGATATCATCTGCATGGATGATATCATGTTGCACAGACTTAGTGAAGAGTAGGTAGCAACTATATTAGAAACCTTGGTGAGAAAAATGAATGCTGGATGGTAGGAAAAAAAAAAAAAAAACTTCGAAAACTTTCCACTTGGTCCATTGGGCTGGGTACATTGGCCTGGTATTAGCTTTCTACTGCTGCCATAACAAATTACCACAAATTTAATGGCTTAAAAAATACAAATTTATTATCCTACAGATCTATAAGTCATAAATCTGATATGGTTCTCACCAGACTAAAATCAATGTATCATCATTTCTTTCCAGAGGCTCTTGGGGAAAATCCCTGATATACTGGCATTTTTGAGGAGACTGAAAAGAAGTCAAGAATTGAAATACATTGATACTCTGCTAAGAGTATTTAGAAAAAAGGGAAAAACAAGTGTCAAGCACTTCAAGCAAAAGCATGTTTATCTGGTGTGAGGAACACCAGTGTATAGCTGGAACACAGTGAGCATAGGGAGACTGGTAGGAAATGAGTTGGGGGTAGATGGGGACAAGGTGTGCTTCCAGAGAATGTGAGGCATAGTTTATATGAAATCTTATTTGAACGAAATGGGAGGGGAGGAGCATTAGAGGGATTTTGACAAAGGAATGACATAGCCAAATATGATATTCTTATAAAAAACATAAAATTATTTATAAAATTTGTAAAATGAAAAATGGGTACCTGAGAAATAATCTAAGAAATGACACATTTATGTGTAAATAGTTGTAGATTAGACAATCAGGACACAAGGTTTCTTGCCTAAATTTTGTAAATATTTCTTTGAATGACATTAGACTTAATTTATTGTAATAAATAGGATGTGTGTGTGTGCAATCAAAAATAAGATTTATTAAAGAAGTCAGCTTCTCCCCTACCCTAACCTGGTGTTGAAGCATCTGACGTCTCTTTTTATTGTTCTCAGCTTATTTTAAAATTAATTTAAATATATCTGTGGTTGTAATTTAGTGATTCATTTCTAATAGCCTTGTACAGGAACCAGCAGATAATAACTCTGTCAAATAAATGCAATGATTTCTACAGCATTGTCTCTATTCCCTTGGCTCAAAGTACCTTCCTATTGAACTAACTTTATCTACAGCAAGTCTCCAGTGAGAGAAAAGTCCCCAAATTTGAGCCACTTAGAACCTGATAATATTCTGTGCATATAGTATTTTAAAGGAATGCAACAAAAGTATATTTATTTTTAGTTCCAAACTGAGATTTTGAGGAAAATTATAAAAATCTTCAGTCTATGCCTTTAGCTTTTAAACCTCTAGCATCTCACCCATAGTTATTATTTATTTGACTTTGACTGAAAAACTTATAAAGATTTTAATATCTGGTTATAACATCTAATTTTAAAGTTGAAAAATGCACCATCACATACAGCAAAATACAGCTATATGCAATCAAGCTGTTACTTTAACAAACTAACCAAATATACATTCATAGGAGTGGTGACCTTTTCAGGCTCTTCACCTTCGGAAAGTATCTTTTATAGCAGTGTTTTTATTGACACTCTAAAACTATTCCAGTTTTCATTAATATAACCCTATTAATTATAGGACCACCTTGCATTTATAGTATAATTAAAAATAAATGTTGTTATACTGCACCAAATTCCTTTCTAAATGTTAAAAAAAATAAGGTAAATAATATAGATTTAAACATTTGCTGAGTACCAGTAACTTTTCTAAGTGCTGATCTATCCGTTTCAAATGCAAAATCTTTGAAGGACCCACCATAGTAGCTGTTATTTCTTGTATGTCAGGAAGGACAGAGCCTCATCCCTTGGATATAGTAATCACATAATGTCAGTTGAAAAGTAGCAATATTGAGAGAACAAGAGAGGTGAGATTCCTTTTAAATACTGAGTAATGCTTTTAGAGCACAAAAATGCTTTTTTGTAAGGAGATTATTCCTATTGCCCACATTCCTCTTAGCTGAGTCTCTTTTAGCTATATTTACACTAGAACTTTAATAAAGCTACTAGTATTGGAGCTTTGAAAAAAACAATCTCCTATTGCCAATACGTCTTTTAAGTTGGCATGTTCCTTGAACTCCATTAAAAAGAAATATGAAAAAAATATATAGCACTATTAATTTTATATCGTCATTCCCAAAGGATAGTCCTGGACAATGATATTGATGTTCAAAATCTAAAAGGCGGGTTTTAATTTCAGTTAATTTTAATACCTTATTTTCAATGTTTCCCTCTTTTCACTTTTATTTGGCAGACTTGAGCACTGAATTTCCAATAATGCTGTTTATTAATATACTAGTATAATAAAATCTTCTCCTATGCGATTTCAGATATAGTTGATATTTGTAATCAATGATGGAAGAAAAAGTAAAGGCCAAATATAATATCGTATACAAATAACACCACAGAATCATTTATACTGTTTAACTATAGATTGTTAGTAGGTTTTACTGATTACGAATAAAGCTGTGAGGAACAATCATAGTGTTGAGTTTTTCGTGTGTGAATAGTTTTCATTACTTTAAATATCCAGGACTAAGAATGCTGAATTATACGATAAATGTATGTTTAGATTCTTAAGAAATGGCTCAACTTTTTTCCAGAGTTCCTAGAGTCAAAAGTTTCCTGTCCTTCAGGACTGCCTTGTGTTTAGTCCTCTGGCCAGAGAGACTGGCCTTTTCTTAGTCCCCCGCCCCGCTTTTTGTTTGGTCCGTGCCTATTGACATTTCTGAATTTTGAGCTGTTTTACTACCCAGGCCAGGATTTGTGTGTGTGTGCATGCACATGCGTGCATGTGTGCATGTGTGACGTGCATGTGTGTGTATCGCTAGGGCATGATCCACTGGGACATCTCTAGCCAATCCACCCTCTCCTCGCCACTGTTTAGTCTTATGATAGTTGCTTTATGTACTTATTGTGTTCAGATGGAGTTTTAGTTGTAACTGGTGGGAAAGGTCTGGTGGAACGTGCTTGCTCCGACTTGACTAAAGCCAAAATCATCTACCACATACATTTATATTTAATTTCTATGCATCATGAAAAACCTCACGTATTTTAGAAAATCATTCCTGTCATGTTGAAACGAATTGGTTTTAGTCACTGCACACCTCAGTTTCTGAGAAGGAAACTTTCTAATGAACATATGTGTTCCAATTCATCACATTATAAGAAGATTCTACATTAACAGCTCTGAGCACTGCATGAGTATATCAAGGGCAGAACAGGATTCACTTTTAGAATGAAAACAAACTTCCACATGGCTGTCTTTTTTCAGCTCTGTGCAAATTCACAATTTAAAATTCCATTTAATTGAAATGGGAAAGTGCCAGCCTCTCCACCCACATGCTCAAAAGCCATTCTGCTCACACTTTCTTGTTTAGAGCACTATACTTTTATCTCCTTCTTTGAAGGAACTCACAAGACATCTGTCAAATAACCCCACAGAAGCTTTATACCAAAGTGTTGAAAATATTCTTTAAAAAAATATCTGTTCCAAAGCCACAACATTTTAAAATTAGCACCAGCTAACAACGTATTGCCATTGACATCTATTAGTATGGTTTAATTTGTCAAGTCTTCGCATTGCTCCTAATGATTACATAGTATTTAGAAACTAGTAATTCATGCGTAGTGAATGTACAGTACACTGATCTCTTTTATGACATTCTGTGTTATTAAGTTAATTGTTTGATATAATTACTTATAAACATTGTATACGTGTGTGTATAATACATACACATACACACTCTGTTATTTATTATACTAATTACTGGAGATATGAAAAAAGATTTGCTTGGCATTCCTAAAAGACACTTATGTTATTTAAAGAAGGAATCTATCTAAATAAAATGCAATGCTTTATCTGGAAAAAAATACAGAAAAACTGAAATTACCTCATATATCTAAATGTGTGTTCGCATTTGTCTTAATTTTACCCAAGTCATGCATCATCATTCAAATGTTAAAGCAACATGAAGGATGAGGGAAGGTTTGGTTTTTTAAGAGCTAAAAAACCCATACTTCTTTGGGAATAAGAGAGAATAGCATTGGTTGAGTATATACCAGTTGCTTACATGATATCCTTTTCCTTGTGCTTATTCTGATATGATATTATGGCTTACAGAGGTAAATGAAGATATTACAGATCTCATGAAACCTCGTTCTAAAGATGTGAATTTACTAACATGCAGTCTTTCTTGCTTCTCTGAAGCCATAATATAGCCAAGTTGTATTTGAAAGGCTATGCTCTATAGATCAAGTTTTCTTTTTTATTTTATGTGACAATTACATACTATGTCAAATTTCTTCTCCAGTTAGTTCTATTCCATGGCTGGAGCCCTCTCTGACACAGAGAAACAGAAGAGAAAAGATTTGGTCCAGTGTATAATAGACTCATCCATGATATCCCAACTGATTTCAATGGATAATTGGCAACAAAATCTCTGTACATGACTTTGAGAGTTTTTTCTCTCTCTCTCTCTGAAAGGACAGCTATTTAATACTCTGGAGCTAGAATCAGTGACTCTAGAAGCTCATCTATCATTTTGACATTTTTCTTTATGGAATAAGAGAGGATTGCATGCTTGTACACACACATATTTACACACATAGTATAGGTAAATTTTCAGTCATGAAAACAATGATAATGTATAGCAAATTATTCCTGTTTTAATTAACAAAACACGCAATTAACTAACTTTCCTCTGTATGATAAAAATGAGTTAAAATCAATATTAGCTAGAGCCTAATGACTATAACCTTGAGTCAATGATAGAGAAAACCGTCCTGTGGATAAGTACAAATAAAACAAAAATGATGTGATAGTGATAAAGCTTCTCTCTCTCTCTCTTTCTCCCTCTCTAAATATCTATATCTATCTATCTATCTATCTCTCTACATACACACACACACACACACACACACACACACACATACACACACACAGTTTGCTTCTCTGCCTTTGTGGTACTTGAAAGTATTGTACATGAATGATTCTTTTAAGTTAAATATGGTCATATGTATTGCTTTGGCTAATGAAATAAAAAGTGAAAGTGACAAGTGTTGATTTCAGGCCAAAATATTCAATTGCTGGTGTTGGATTTCTCTTTTTTCTTCTCCCTCAGCAATCTTGAGAGCATGTGTTGATATGGAATGGCAATACTAAATGCTTACATAGACAACAGGTGACTCTGAAAGTCAACCAAATTTGCAGAGAAATTTGTGAGGTAGAATTAAGTCTTTATTATTTTTAAACCACTAAGAAAAATTTTGGAATTTCATGTTACTGAAGCATAACTTATCCCATCCTAAGCCTGTTGGCAATGCACAAATAAGAAGATTAACATTTATTGAGTGAGCCTAGTACTGTGTAAGGGGCTTTTGAAAGATCAATTACTCTTCATAATAATCCATACAGGGTTGGTATTATTATCCCTGTTTTACAAATAGATTGCCAATACAACTTTGTCACATGTGCTATGATGCATTCCACCAATGGAGTGAATTATATACTTTCATACCCTGTAATAAAAAAAACCAATTATCTAAATAATCAAAGACCATCCTTATTCCCTGTGAGTCTCTATCTAATTGTTGTATACTTGCAAAGGAGCAAGTTGTCCCAAATGAAATAGGTTAAAGATATCTATAACCCTCTGTCCTCATATTTGTTGTTTCATAATAATGAGAGTAAACAAAAAACATAAATTATTCATGAAGACAAACATATTCAAATAAATCACACTTTTGAATCTGTCCAATAAAATCACATATTCAACTTATATTTTGGGCAGGGCAACATGTTTTATTGGTTTAAGTGCTGACCTCTAAGCTCAGCTGTTACTAATTCATACTGCCACTTACCAAGTTTATGATTTCAGGTAAGTTTTCCAACTTCTCTATGCTCTGATTTCTTCACTTTGAGTGGCGATGTTACATAATGTCTGTGGAAAAATTAAATAAGATAATCAAGATGAAGTGCTTAAAACACAGCTTGACACATAAGATATGGTCAATATATGTTGAATATTATTGTATACTACATAAATAGAAAATCAAAATGGCATAATTTAATTATTTTTGAGAACTTACAATATTCTAACACCACATCTTTTCCTAAATTATACCTTTAAATTTCCATAATAACTCTGAGACCTCATTGTTCTTACTCATTGCATAGATGAGACAACTTATATTTTGAGATGTAAGTAAGAATTTGAATCTTCATTAATTGGTTTGTTCGCATCCTAGAGTCTACTTTTTACACTATTGGAGTATCAATACTAGTAACAGCGATGCATAAAAGACCAATGAAGATATAGCCCAGAGTCTCAAGAATATCGATCTGGCTATATTGTTAAGACAAGAAGAAAAAACATTACAATGCATGATGTGTTATATGTACAAATGAAGCATTGTAAGAGCTCTGAGGAATGAGCTTGTCTCTGACTAGAGCAGATGGTTACATGGAGAAGGAATTTGGAATTTTAGCAAGTTTAGAAGGATAAGTGGAATTTTGACAAGTAGAGAAGATGCAAGTGCATCCCTAGAGAAAAGAACAGTGGGAAAAAGAATCTTGCAAAAAATAAAAAGTATAGAGCATATTAAAAATAAAGCTAAGAGACTTGAATTTATGAAAGTATTTTCAAAGTAACTCTGAAAATAATTATTCTCATAAATGATGGTAAAATTCTTATTAACAATTGTATTTACCTATTGCTGTGTAATTCAAAAACTAGTGGGTTAAAACAATAAATGTTTATTTCATTTTTTTGTACAGGTCAGGAGTTTTAAAAAGGCTTAGTTGGGTGATTTCACTCAAGTTCTCTCAGAAGGCTGCAGTCAAGACCTTGGCTGGTGCTGCAGTCATCTGAAAGCTGGCCTGGGACTGCAGGATACACTTCCAAACTGGTTCTCTCACCTATCTGTTATTAGGATGTCTCAATATTTGCAACATGGGCCTCTGCACTGGGCTGATTTGAGTGTCCTTAGCACATGGCAGCTGGCTTCCTCATGACTGAGTGATTCAAGAGAGAGCAAGATAGAAGCTTTAATGTTTTCTTATTACCTAATTTTGGAAGCCATACACTTCCATTTCTTCAAAATCATGGAGGTTACACAGTTCATTTGTATTCATCGTGGGAGGGGAATTTACCAAAGTATGAATACCAAGAGATGAAGTATCACTGAGGACATCTCAAAAACTGGCTATAGCCATCCTTTATGTTTAAAATAAAATAATATGTCCTACTTGCAAACACATTATAAGAAACCAAGAAACCCAATCAGGAATCATACTAAAAAGGTTATCTAAAGAGATATCTATTCTTACAAATTCACACAACAGCATGACACTAAAAATATCTTGTCTTCTCTTTAATATGTATTCTTCCTATATTTCCTTTCTAACAAAAATTTTAAGTACTATAGTTCTTCTGAGCCATCAAAAAGAAGTTATGATGTAAGATGCTACTTATCTTAGTCCTTCATCACTTTCTCAAGTCAAATTTATTATTCATATTTTTTCAACAAACGACACATCTGAATGTTAGGAACTCATCATATTTATCGGATTCTAAATTAAACATGAAAGGTAGTTAGAAGATTCATCTAGAGGAAATTTATCAAGACCCCTACTTGAAAGAGAGAAGGAAAAGACAGCGTTGATTCTTGTTTTGAAATCTTACTCATTAAGATACCACATAATAAAGAGGGGCAAAAGTTAGATCTTACTACCTTTTCACAATCTAAAAATTCTGAAAATAAAGCAATTTAGTAGCTGTCACTTCATAGAGTGTTTTCTATCACTACCAGTTTTAGTTACGTTCTCAAGCCATAACTCTTTCCTACTGCTTTGTCTGGCCTCTTGTTTTTATTGGTCCCAAGTTCAATCAACTGAACTGCTGAAAATGAAACTCTTTATCTAGCTCATATGCTGAACAATGAACTCAAAACAAGCCGAGGGCAGCAAACAGGATTTTAATTGCTTACTTCTATTTCTCCAGTGCCTTTTTCTCTAGGTGATTGTGTGACAAGAGAGCTCACTAAATTCAGAATTGTGATATAAAATCCCTAAGCACAAACGGTAACCATCCATAACCTTGATCATGCTTGCATGTCTTTCCTTAGTCCAGGTAATGTTTCGTAATACAGTCACCTAGAGGTATTAAGAGATTATAGACTGTCCTTACTTCAGAGAGCTGTTGAAAGGGCAGAAGGGGAAAAATAATCACATCATCCTTGCCATTATTAAACATGTATTGAATGCCACCAGTGGACTAGACATTACAGAGGGAATATCCATTTCGCACACATTAGAAAATGCACATGCCGTTTACTTTGGAAACATATTAATACCATTGCTCTTTCTGTCGCTTTTATTTTCATTTCCTATAGAATCTTTTGGGACATCTTAAGTAGTAAGAACTCATTTGGTTTGTACTTTTAAAAGGAACTTTCATCCTCCTTGTCAGTTTATCCCAGCTGGGAAATAGGACTATTCCCAGAAATGATCTCCCTCCTCAGCCATTTCTATATTGTCAGAAGGGCAGCATTCAATTCATCCCATACAATTTAACTGAAAGAGTAAAAAGTGACAGAGAAGGATAACTATTTTCAGTATTTGCTTATGTTTGGCCACTAAAGCTGTTAATATTTCAAGGGAGCCATCATGGATTCTGCCTAAAGCACTTACTTAATATACACGATGCCCAGTAAGGTGGGAAAATACCCTTATATTACAGATGTTAAAACTGAGGTGCAAAGAATTTTAGAAACTTTCCCAAGGCTATATCAACAGTAAATAGTAGAGGCTGATGTAAACCTCATAATGAATTGTGCAGAAAAATGAAGTCCTTCGCATATTGTTTTAACCCCTGGATCCACCTTTGCTAGGAAGCAAACTTATCCTTAAACTTTTCAGTTATATAGGCCAATTAAATATTATTTTTAGTTAAGTCCCTTTGAAATAAGAATTCTGTTACATGCAGTCAAAAGAATTCTGACTAATACACCCATTATTCCACAACCAAAAGAATAATCACAGCATATCCTACCAGTCTATTTTTTAAGTACATATTGTTATATACGTATCATGCTATATATATCTTATTTGTAGTGTAGTAGATAGAAATAAATCATAAATACTTTAAAGTACCATTAATAGTAATCTTTTGCACATTTTAATTAACAAAATAGTCCAAGATATGTATGTATAACTAATTTTCTACTGTTGGATATTTTTGACACTAACACTTTTTCAGTATTATAAATGTATAATGAACACATACAGACATACATGCATACCACTTATTATTCTAAAAAGATAGAACTAAAAGGTGCAAATTCCTAGATAAAATTGTTCCTTCAAAATGTATGCATATTTTTAAGATATATAAAATTCTGCATCTTTGATGACCTCATGTTAAATATTTACTCTTCATGCAAGGCTATTCATTTATAATCGTTCTCTGGTATTAAAATTACCCATCCTCTTTTCCTTCCCCCAATATATTTGTCCATATTAAAAAAAAAAATTCTTAAACAACTTTTTCGAGTAACTTTCTTGTAATTAGTAGAGTTGGATTTTACTTGTGAGCTAATTAGATATTCTTAGTCTGTTAGTATAAAAACAAATTCATTTTTGTATTGTTACAATAAATATACTTAGTTTTATTTTTCATATTCTATTTTACAGGTTACCCTAAATTATATTGTTTACATTTTTTAGCTTCACCTTTCCCCCTTGTTTTCTATGTTGTGCAATGTACACTCTGGTTTCTTGTTCTTAATTTAGTCATCTGGGAGGCATGCAATTTGCTTTTAATTCTAGTAGCAAATACCTGTAGGTTTAAAGAAAATCACTGGACTAAAATTTCTCTATTATTATCGACATAAATGGTAAGAAATCTCCTTTCAACTCTAATCTATGTAAAGTAAGGTCATTTTTACTATTTATTCATGACCTTTAGGTTTATCATAGATTTATCTTCATTTTTGTTGTTAAATTGTTATTTCTTGTACATCTTAATTTTCAGAAATTTCTGTTGACATTTTTATTGTGTTATAACCCACATATATGTTACTTAAATTTTGTTCCATATTTATATGGTTACTTCTATTTCTTTCATACTTTTTTCTATATCATTCATATAAATTCATTTGTGTTTTTATTTGTATTCACATTTCACTTCAATGAAGTAAATTTTTGATTACATAGGTTATGTCCTTTGCATATCTCAGGGTCAAATGTGAATAATTGACTTTCATAAGTAAAATATTTGGAAATTACCATCTTTTTTTGCTCAAATTCTGTAAATGCTGTTTCATTTTTTCTGCTAAATACAGTTGTTTTTCTTCCCTCACCCCAACTCCAAACCCTTTTAATAGCTATTCCATTTTTCCTCTGGATGTCTGAATAATTTTTAATTAATTCTTTAAATTCAAATATATCACTAGATCATGTCATAATATTTACCACTTGTTTATCTCTTTTTTGTTCATCATGAGCTTATTTTTTATGCAGTTCTATCATTCTATAAGTCAGAAAAGTTTTCTGACATTATAACTAACCATAGATTCATGTCTATTTGTTCTAGTGACTTCATTAGGAATAACATTAGACATATTTGGTTTTTTGTTGGCTGTTATCAGGCTTTATTTTCTCTGATAGTTAGCTTTTGTTTGTCTTTCTCTTTTGTGCTTTGGAAAAATTTCTTGCTTGTTCTCCACTCTGATTAAGTTTTCTTCAATGCTAATTCTTGATTTTAAGTAATGTCATCCTAATTCTACTATGGCTACATCTATTTTTCTATGTTCTTTCTTAACTCTTCTGGTGGTCCCTTTTAGTTTTATTCTGTAATCTTACCTCATCTTTTATCTCTCAATGGTTTAATTTAACTAAACATAGGAGTTAATGCAATCTGAAAACATAATTTACATGAAACAAATCCTATATAAAAATTTGTTTCTTTCTTATATTTGAGTGTTACATGTATTTTCATCTTTTATATTGTACTTTCTTCATAGATTCCATTACTTTATAGTCCAGTCATTCATCCTGAGGTGAGATGAATATCTCTGGGTATTTAATTTGCACAAAAAAAGGATAAATATTTTTGAGGGTCCTGTCACTGATCAACTATGTGATACTCAAATGCTCATCTCAAATCCTCATGTGATACTCAAATGCTCATCTCAAGTTCTATGGCCAGATGTTACTTTCAAATGAACCAATATCATAAGAGAAGGGAAACATAGAGATTAGAGATATTGTTTTGAACATTATCTAAATTCTACCCAGAGGCTAATTTCTGCAACAAATTTTCCTTCCTGACCTCTGCTTATGTGGATAGATCCAGAGTCCCTATTTATTATTTTACTGAATTAGAAAAACACATATTACATCAAGAATTATCTTCATAAAATTATTGGAAATGTATACCACGGTCAAAACAAAGCAATCATTGATTTTTGTGTTCATTTTGGCTATGTTTGCACTTAGAATTACACCCACAACTACCTTTAAAGGTCATAGCAAATCATGTCAAACTAAAGATGTCAATATTTACACAAATTTACACTTAATTTTTCAATCGTTTTTCATTTCTACTACTAGAGATGAGTTTCTTTATTTACTTTGCCATCTTTCTCTAAAGAGGGTTGGCTTGGTCTTGGTTGAGTGAACATAACATAAAAGAAATGTTATTTATTAGCCATGACCCAAGTTGAGTAGACTTAATTGTTAAGACATGGAATACTCAAGCAATACTATATTTTTTTGGCGGGGGGGGGGGGGGTTGGGGAGGGGACAAAATAAACAAACAGCTGGGGAAAAAAAAAACAAAGAACATTTTATAATGTTGTTTGCCTACTCTGAGCACCAGAATCTGACGGCGATAAGCAGATAAGTTTCATTGCATCTCTGTATAACAATTACTAGGAAAAAACCTTTATGAAGAAAATTAACAATTTAAAAATTCCCTAAGCTAGCATTTATAAAATTATAATGATAGATAGTGAGGTTCTTGAGTACATTCTCAGTTCTTAATAGTGTCTAAACCAACCTTGTTTTATGAATGTTAAATTGAACAACCTACACACCATAAACACCATGTCAAATATTTGTCTGCAGTAATTCCCCAGGATTTATTTCCATTCCATTTCTAAGCTACTTACACTTTATTTCTGTTAACAAGTGCATTGCCCTTTCAAAACAACATGGAAAATGCTGGTTGACTATTTTATTCTAGGTTATGGGAATGACTGTACCAGTAAAGAATTTCTTCCTTATCCCTACTCTGAATCTTTTCTGTGTTTTAGTCAATTGATTTTTCACATTGTGTTCTGCATGGAGAGTAAGGGCTATATTTGGTAAGATGATTAATTTTTGTTGTTTTCTCTAGCAAAACAGATATTACCTTCATTCTTCTTTTACATTGATTCCTCTTGCCTGCACACGCAAAGATAACTAAGCATACATAGGAATGACTAGGAAACCTACCCACTGGTTGAATGTGGTAACTAATCGCATTTAGTAAACAGTTGGCGATTAAATCACAATGTTTCACACATTCTACTTTTCTAAGAATTATCATTCTCTCTTCCTAGAACCTAGATTTGACTGGACTGGAAAAATAACCTCTTCTTTCTACCCTATCCTTCCCTTAGTAGTATAGTGGTTTTTGGAAAGAAAATGGGCTTGAGACATAGTTCAGTTCTGCCATTTACTAAACTGGATACATTTTGGAAAGTATTTAATCTTGTTAAGCTTCAATGTCCTTAACTCTAGGATAACAAAAAGATAATATCGACAGGGTTTCTGTGATAATATGTATAAAAAAGTTCTGTGATAATATGTATAAAATTTCAGCACAATTTCTGAACCGTTCTGTGTTCAATTAAGTCAGTTTCCTGAAGAACCAGAGGGAAACCAGAACTTAAATTGGCCTTGAACTAAAACTGTGTATTCTTGCAATAATAAAATATTTCTTGAATTTCAAATCCTAAAGGTTATTTTGCAAATTTGAAGCTTCTACTATTTTTGTTGATTAATTATTGTTTGGTGTGAACTACATCCAAATTAACTTTCTTTATATTTAAAAAAATATCACTTGATGACCAAATGTGTGTTGGTATCCAAATATTTTGGCTTTTTCAATTATTGGTTTATTAATAAATAATACATATCAATAGTTAAAGAGAGAATGAATATCAATAGCACACATGGCAGATTTGAATCATTTTCAAGAGTTAATATGTGAATTTTTTACCTTAATTCTAAAATCTTGACTTTTCAGAAAAAACATATATCTCAGAAATCTACTCTCTTCTAAATATGCAATTTGGTAAATACAAGAGAATACACACCAGCAGCACCTAACATGTGCCAGAAACAATTCTAAGATTAACATATTTACTCATCACAATGAATTTATGAGGTAGGGCCTATCATTATCCCAATTTTTTTAGATGACACCAAGATATTGAAAAAATCACAAGTAACTTGAGTTGCACAGTAAGTAATAAGAGTTAGGATCACACATTTCTCTCATGTCAACAAACATCCACATTTCTGAAGAAAAAGTGTGCTTTTGAATAGTTATATGAGGCCAAATTTGCTGTTTAAGACATGAGAGCCTTCACTTTTTATACTAATTCCTGAATTATGGAGAGGACTAGAAATTAATACGTAATCTTAGACAAAAGCGTGAATGCAAAATATTCAATTTCATTCATCAGCACTTCTTTAAAATCTCACTGTTGCCACTGAAAGATGGTACAGCACAAGGTGGTGTATATAGGATGTCTCTAGTTGGAATACATCAAGAACTTTCCCTGATTACATAAATAAATGTAGTAATTGAGCCCATGCCTCATGTGGAAACTCATGGTCCTAGCAATTATTCTCCCTTAAGAAGATAAGTTTATTTATCAATGTCTACTTGCTCCACAGTTCAAATAAATCTTTTCCTAAGTGAAGCATCTGACTTGCAGTCCACGACTACCTGAAAAACATGACCATTCAACACAATCTAAGATTTACGCCTTAGCTCAAAACATGCTCAAGTGCAATATGCAGCTTCAAGTCTTAGCTGACAAAATGTTGATCTTTTATTTGACATTAAAATCAGTTATTGGGAAAAGGGGGAGCAATAGCCCCATTAGGGAAATTGTTACTGATTTTATATTCTGTCACATCAAAGAGAACTGGAGATTAATATTCTCATATTTTATTGTTAAAACATTTTAATTTCTTTTAAGCGTGCATTTCAGGTTGTGAATCGTTGATGAGAACCAAGCTCAGTAGTTCCAATTTGCATATAAAAGTTACAGTATTGTGACACCTACCTGTCAGTAGGTACTTAACCCTCTTGAAGTGTTCATCTCCCAAAAGTTCTTTAATGTTGAGGTCTAACTGAAGAATTAAGGAAATATATAAATAATATGCCTAATGCTTATTTAAACCCTCTCACAGATTTTCTGATTTCCTTATTATAGAAAAGAAAGAAAAAGATATTTCACTTTTTGGAATGACTAAAGAAAGCATTCAACTTTGTTGGGCCTAAATTTGTGGATAACTGTTGGACCTTCCCATATGCGATATATTTAAATACTCTCTGAGACTGTTGTATTCTTTTCTTTTTATTTTAAGAAAAAGGAATCTCCAGCCAAAAGCAGATTCTGTGCCCAAAGAGACATTGTACTGGGTGTACTGGGCTGAATAAAATTAAAATGAACCCAAAGTTCTACTAAAATCTATCTTTCTGTGCCTCCAATCTCTACATTCTTCATGTTAAAGGGTTACAGAAAAAAAACACAGTAGCCTTAAAATTAAGAGGATTGATTAAAAATATATCCAAAGGACTATGCTCCAAGAAAATCAACCTCTCCCTGGTATAATGCCCTCTTTTTTCTACCGAAGGATCCCTTTGGCAGAATGTGTTTATGCATCTAAAGCACTATAAGGGTGTGTCCACCTCTGCATTCCTTTCTTTCTCTTCCGTCTGGAAGAACTATGGGAATTATTCACACTCTCTCTGTTTTCCTCTCTCTGATGTTCTCCAAATTTCTCCACTAAAGGGACTGCAGTGCTTTAGGGTTAATCGGTTTTTGTACAAAATGGCATTTTGATATTCATACATATATCCATCCATTTACTATTTTAACAAGCTTCTACTGTGGTGGTAAGGTGCTAACATAATAATTGGGGTCAGGTATATGTGATTGTGATCATTTATTAGCTATGTAAACATAGGCAAATTGCCTAACCAAGCGAAGTCAGCATCTTCAGCTATAGAATAAAAATGTGTTAAAGGATATTGCACATGAAAGTGCCTAGTACAATGAGTGTCTTTACCACAATACAGGTTCTACAAACAGTAACTTTAAAAATAAGAATTGCACAACAGAGAGAAAATGAATACACTTCAGTCAAAGTAATTTAGTTCAACTTCTGTCTCTGCCATTAGGCATGTGAAATTGGTTAAATAGTCTCTCACAGGCTTATCTTTTAAATGACCTTAACCATAATATGTATCTCCAAAAATTATTGTTATCTTTAAGCGAGATAAAAATAAATGCATCATGTAGCACAGTTCCTAAGACAAAGTAAGTACATGTAACAGGGTCTTTATTTATAGGAAAGCCATGAGTAGAATTATATTTTCAAAAGATGATTCGGAAGATAGTAAATCAGAAAAGGAGATTTAGTAGAAGATGAACTCAGATATCATATGTTTCTTTAAAAAATTCTTATTATCTACCTGCTAAATGTGCCAGATAGTTGCTATGATTCAATAATAAATAGGAGGATCAAAGCCTTGAGCATCTCTTGCTCATGGCAATAGAAGGGTTAAGAATAATGGTGAATTTTTTTAAACCTAGGCCTGATGATGTAGAAAAGTGCTCTTCGAACTTTTTCACTGAATACTTGTAATGGCAAAGGAAACTTAATGCATAAGCTCAAAGGAATTGCTATGAGGGATAAATGTAATAATATATAAACTGTCTGACCCATACTCGACGTTTGTTTTGTTCTTGCTTTTAACGTCTTTGTTAGAGTTATGAAATGTAGATATATGGAACCCTGAACTACTTTTTCCCTTCATATTCTTATTTTCCATCCTTTGTGACTCTATCTCTGCTCCCTGATTCTTTGACAATACACTCAGGCTCTTAATTTTTGCCGTTGGCTCTTCTCTGTTTTGCTTTAGGTCTGATGTTTATCTGTGTGACTTTGAGACCTCCTCACTTCATTTTCAGATTAACACCTTTAATTAATATCCTTTTCAGCCAATGGTAAGATATTGCAACTAAGACCTAATGCAACTAAGACCTTACATTTTAAATACGATGAGTTGCCTGATGCCTTAGCAGTCAGAACAAGTAAGGTATTATGTTCATGTGCAGTGGAAGTAAAGGGTCCATGCAAATCATAATCAAGCTTAAAGTCAATTTTTCATTAATTATGGACCGTTTTAACAATTAAGTCTTTGCTTTAATAAAACATTGGCATTGTTTACAATATTTTTAAGTTGCAAAAGAACATATAGTTAAGAAGTCGCCCTCTACTGTCACCCAGCACTCATCCCTGTTCAAGGGTTGGAAGAGGAGGGGAGTATTCCCAGTTCCTCCACAGTCCTTTCAGAATATTTAATGCCTATTGGAGCAAACACAATATAAACTATTTTACATTCGTACACTACATATAAGATTTAGACTCTGTTCATCACCTTGCTTTTTTCACAAAATAATGCATCTTGAAGTGTCTTCAAATATGTTTATAACTGCATAATGTTCTATTTTATGCATGTATCATAAATACAGCAGTTAAGTTATAGTTAGATAGTGCAGTTGGAAAAAAATATTTGAAAGTTTTATCAAAAGTCCTTTCTGGGTCCTAAGCTGGCAGGTGCTATTTGAAATGAGAGCTCTAGAAAGAGCTGATACACTCCTGAACACTATCAACTGGACAAGCAGTTCTGCAGGTTTTGTGTAATTAGAGCTTGGAGAAAATCAGGCTAATGTCAAACTTCAACAGACGCAAAAACTGAATTTGTTAAAATACCAACAGATTTGTTTATGCCTTTACAAAAAGGTATTTTCTCCCAGAAATACCATTAAGGGATGTTTATCTTTATAACATGAAGCACAAATGACTGAAAATACAGTTACTAAATTTAACATGCATCTGATTTTTTAAAAAAGTCAAACCCTTCAGGTATTTCTTCTCAATACACAATCTGTTTACGTTAGTGTGTATATTTAATGTTTGCGTTGATTTATGTTTCTGTTTAAAAGGCTACAACGTAAGCTACAATGATTACTAAAATTAGTCTCTATCGCACACACACAACAAAACTTAACTAGACATTTTCACAAGCATTATTTAAAAAATATGTGCATTTTTTTTCTGCTCTTGTGCATTGTTTTTCAAGGTTAATATTAAGCTGGATATATTAAGGCTCATGGAAATCCTCAAACTCACAAGCTCTAAATAGTTTTAACACTGCTAAATATAATAGCCACTTATAGCTCCTAATTTTCTGGGTCTCACAACATGATAGTTTTTTTTTTTTTTTTATTAATTCTTTGCCTTCAGCTTATCTTCAACCATAATTCTGTTTTGCTTAACTATATTTAAAATAATCCCTTTAGCACTAGGGTAAACTTCACAAAAAACAAGTAATTTTCAGTGGGGCTTACTTTTAAAAAAGAAAAAAAAGGTTCAAATGTCTTTTAATGTTAATATTTAACTACATTAAATGAGAAATTATTTGAACAAAATTTAATTTCTTCTCCGCCGATATTCAAACAAGTAGATGTTTGTTGTGTCTATATCAAATTGATTAAATGTGGGGTAGGATAGAACTATCTCATTTAGTTGAACCATCACACTGGGGATCATCAACATAGCTGTTAATGCAATTTTCCTAGGCAATCTGGAAAAAAAATAGATTAATTTTCCTTAATCTCCTCACTATCAATATGCCTTACCACCATCCCATTCATAACCAAACACATATGTACAGCTATACACACACAAACACAGACACACTTCACTGCCCCTCAATAAAATTTGACTGAAGAAATAGATGAATAGAGGAGAATAGAGGAGAGGATGCAAATATAAGAAACCTTCAGATGAATTAGGTTTTAAAATCAAATGGGCAAATTTGGTAGCCCTTTTCTCTGTCTTATAAACATTCCGTTCCAGTATATCCATGGAAAGAAGAGATATAGAGAAGCAAACCTAGATTAATTGAGTAGTGGACTAAAAACCACGGAGATTCATCAAAAACAAATATAAACAATAAAAGGATTGATATATTCTGCATTTACACTGAAAGAATTTCAAGAACTTCACTTTTCAGCAGAAACAGGTTGTGAGACTTTTTCATTTAGTGTTCCAAATATAGACATTAACTCCAGCAAATATGAACAGATAGCTTGGTGGGGAGAGGAGAGCACACTAGACCAAGGATTTGAAGATGGGATTTATACATTGGTGTTAACATTCCAACACCATCTGAGTCTGCTGACTATTTTGATCTTTGGGTCTTTTTAACAGTAAGAGTTAGAACAAAGCAATGGTTTTCGTACTGGAGCCAGAGCTCTACTGAGCAACCGAGTACAAACTCATAGTTATATACAAAGCAATGTTTTGATTTATAAGTTGGAAAACAGTGAACAACTGAGTGAAGCTGAGGCCAAGGAACTTTGGAATATTAGCCAAATTTTTGACAATATTTTCTCTCTCCAATTTTGTAAGCCTAATGGATTTATAAAGTATATATCTTTATAAAATGTAGATCAAATTCCTCTTTAAAATCCTTCAGAAACTACTCATTACTCTTGGGGAAAATTTATACTCCATAGCCTAGCAAAAAGAAATTTTATGACCTAGGTCTGGAGGCCTGGTTGTCTAGCCTTAACGTCCATCACACCCCACTCTCCAACTTCCTCAAGCTATTGTACTTGCAGTTCCTGGAACTCACCATGCTTTTTACTCTTCATACCTTTGCTCATGCTCATATATGTCCATGCTTCTTCCTGAAAAGCCCACTTTCTTGATTTCTCCATTTTTTTTTTTTATCTATGATAAGTTTTACCCTGACTCAGCTAAGGTTTTGTTGCTTTCAAGAATCATCCTCTGATCCTCTTCACCACAGGCTGGATTAGATGACTCTCAAAGTAATGATCAGAGAGCCTGAATTTACCTCTGGTAAACTGCTTATCCTTCTGAGTTGTAACTTTGTTAAAATTATCTTTCTCCATGACTATCCTGGGAACTCTTCAAGGAGAGAGACTATGACTTTTATCTCTTCCAGCACCTCACAGAAATAACAGCAAGTGACCATTAAATGTTCCCAGAACAAATGAATAAAGAAACAGTTAAGGCTGACATATTTTGGAGATATCAAGATCAGTTGGCCAAAGAGTAAATGCTTTGTAAGGCTTTTTCATTTGCACTCCACTAACTGAAGCCATTTTCATCTGGGACATAACAGTACATCCATCAATTCTAAGATACAGATCTTTTTAGATATTTAACATTTCTAATATTTTGATGCAACATACCTTTGGTAGTGTTGATTGTCATTGCCTGTCCTTCAGTAAAAATAAAAATGATTACATCAAAACTTGCAAAGTAAGTGTCATTGGTTTGGAAGAAAATCTCAGAGACCATTGTGAAGCATTTTATCCCCTAGAAACCAGATAGTTGTAGGGAAGGGTTGGGAATGGGTGAATCAAGTTTTTGTTATCATTGCTGAAGGTCAAATCAAAAGTAATCCAGTTCCAGATAACTGGTTTAAGAGTCCTGACATGATGGCACTTAGTTCGTTCTGAAATATTTCAAGAAATATTCTTTATGGGACAGAAGACTATATTGTATGAGAAAAGATGAAAAGCAGTATTCTCAACTGAAAGAAATTCTAAATGTGAATAAGTTAAATAAATCCCTTAGCCAATTTATCTTGTTTACCTTTTATATTTATACTCAAAACAAATATTTATGTCTAATTGAATATAAAATGGTTCCTTCAATAAGTATAAAATAAAATTTTTATTATAAGAAAATACTATATCAAATCTAATTAGCAGTATTTTTTGTTTGTTAGTGGTATATGAAATAATGGTGACATTTCCAGTCAGTGGTATTTTAGATTTAATTTTGTGGAGTCAAATACAAGACCAGGCAATGAGTCAAAATCTAAAATTTGGGCACTTTTGCTATTTAAGTGATTTAGTTCACAGCTTGAGTTTATTTAAAGTTATCCTGTACTTTGTTAAGTAACTTTTTTCCCAGTTTCTTATATTTAAACAGAATCATCAGTGAGACTGGATGGCTCATGTGTTTTTTACCACTCAAAAGAGATTGTGGAGATAACATCTTGTATTTTTACCAAAATTTGAAGTTGCAGTATAGGAATAAACATGCCATAGTGGAGAGTCTGCTAGGCACTAGCGTGAAACAGAACACTTGCATTTTAGTTACTAGTATTTCAAGTTAATATACCTATCCACGTATCAAATTCACTTTACTTATCCCAATCTGCTTTCATTTCCTCACCTCTAATTGACAACCCATTTTCTGTAGCTTTTTAATGCCTTGGTTTGTTTGTCTTTCAGCACAAGGATAATTCATTGGCAATGAATAGTGGGGATAGAAATTATGGTGTGTTTCTCCTAAGCATATGCTGCATGTGGTACTGCACTTCATGTTGTGAAGGGAGAGATATGAAATGCGTGATTCATGCCATGCTTTTTTTTTAATAAAAAGAAAGTCTATTTCTTTTGAGTATAAAGGACTTAAAATGAAATTTTAACGAAAAATAAATACATATAAAATTCGCTTGGTAAATTTGTTTTTAACATGGATATCACTACTGTCTTGGTCTTTTCATCTTTAGACCAACATGATTAATAATTCAAAGTTTACATTAGTATTAATTTTCTGAAGATATTTCTCAATGAGGAGAACATATTCAAGTCCCGCGATGTTAGTACACTTTTGTTATCAGGAGGTATAGCAAACGAAGCAATTGTTAAAATAGCTAAAAATTATTATCAAGATCACAGAAAGTTTGAGAGAGAGAGAGAGAGAGAGAGAGAGAGAGAGAGAGAGAGAGAGAGAGAGAGAGAGTGTGTGTGTGTGTGTGTGTGTGTGTGTGTGACTTTAAAGGAGGAAAGATAGTCTATCTTCCAAGGAAACCTAATTAGCCAGAGATGGTTCTTTAGTGAGGTCACTGGACTAATTTTGCAGTCAGAAAATGACCCTTCCTCCTTCCTACCTCTCCCTTCTTGTAATCAATGTTACCTTTCAACTTGTATCCGTTTGTTAACACCAAACATCTTATATAAACTTCAGAGAAAAAATTTGATTAAGTGTAAGAGTTAAGACATGTATTTTAACAGCATTTCATATCCTGTATTTCACTCCTACTTTTTGTTTTTATTGCTAAAAATTTAATACTTGTTATTTTAATACATACTGTTCTTATTAATATAAAACACTACTTTGATTATTTTAGTAAGAACAAAATATCTCATTAGGCTTCTTTTTGACTTTATACACACACACATAAATATGTGTGTGTATATAAAATGTGAAATTCTCAAAAGCACTTTATGGATTTTTTGAATGATGAAAGAAATAGTAAATCAAAGGTGCTTAAATCCTATTTTTGACTTATACTCTAAAAAAATCAGTTCTTCAAGGATAAACCTCTTTATTTATGCTTGGATCTAATGCATATATGTAAAACATAAGTATAAGGTTTATCCTATTGTTTTAAATCTGATTTAACACTTATTTAGCATTTACTATATATAAGACACCATTCTAAGTTCTTTATGTATTAAATTATTTAATGTCGATGGCATAATTATTTTATATTCAAGGAAACAGAAATGCAAGGAAGCATATAGTTAATAAGTAGAAATCCTGAGAGCTGAGCACGGATAGTTTCATGCAGAGCCTTAGCTCTTATTTACTATACTACATGGCATCTTAGCTTGTCTGGCCTAGTCTAATACTTGATCTCAACTTGTTTTGCTTTCATCCAATTACCAAACATCTCATTTCATGTTCTCATATCTGTAGATATGAAAGTTAAACTAGATACTTTCTAAGGACCTTTCTACCTTCTAGTTTAAGAGCCATGTTTCTGAGAAGCTGAGAAGCAGAACCAGCAAAAATCTGAGTGCTTAATAGGTCAGAAAAGGAAAAGGCAAAGTCACACTTGAAGAAAGATACTCTCTTGCCCCATAGGTTTTTGTTTTGTTTTGTTTTGTTTTTTGGAGAGGCATAACAATTGCATAAATATAGACTGATTGACTTCTAAGGTCCTGGTCAACAATACATGAAGAGAAATATTATAGATTTCTAACTCTAAGAACTACTATTCTAATATGTAGCAGACAATTAAAATACAATAGAAGTTTCTCATATAACTTATAACAGATATAAGCACTAACTACACAAAAGATGACCAGAGGTGGTCACGCAAGCTTTTGGTGGGTGGTCAATGCATTTAGTTTTTCTTGTTCTGACTTAAGATACATGTTTGACCTGCATGACCATACTCTCAAACTCCACATTTGATATCTAAACTATAGTGACTCAAAACAATGACCACACATTTGAAAAAAATTAAACCACATCCAAACATAAAATCTACAATTTTATTTCATAGTCAAAAAAAAAAAGCTGAGAATGAGTGCATAGGAAACAAATTAGAACATTATTTCTCTTACATTGTCACATTTTTCCAAGAAAATAATACAACAGTTTTTGTGTCTCTAACGGGAGCCTTAACTTATTACAGCTATTACTGTGAGAACTAGAAAATGCTTGGATCTAATGTATATACGTAAAAATAACATAAGTATAAGGTCTATCCTATTGTATTTAGTACTAATATAAATTCTCTGAGCCAGGTAATATTAGGATTTGAGATGACAAATTAATACCCCCATTCCTGCCTTT
>NW_011888967.1:143395-151126 GCF_000151845.1 Pteropus vampyrus | reverse complement strand
GTGTGTGTGTGTGTGTGTGTGTGTGTGTGTGACTTTAAAGGAGGAAAGATAGTCTATCTTCCAAGGAAACCTAATTAGCCAGAGATGGTTCTTTAGTGAGGTCACTGGACTAATTTTGCAGTCAGAAAATGACCCTTCCTCCTTCCTACCTCTCCCTTCTTGTAATCAATGTTACCTTTCAACTTGTATCCGTTTGTTAACACCAAACATCTTATATAAACTTCAGAGAAAAAATTTGATTAAGTGTAAGAGTTAAGACATGTATTTTAACAGCATTTCATATCCTGTATTTCACTCCTACTTTTTGTTTTTATTGCTAAAAATTTAATACTTGTTATTTTAATACATACTGTTCTTATTAATATAAAACACTACTTTGATTATTTTAGTAAGAACAAAATATCTCATTAGGCTTCTTTTTGACTTTATACACACACACATAAATATGTGTGTGTATATAAAATGTGAAATTCTCAAAAGCACTTTATGGATTTTTTGAATGATGAAAGAAATAGTAAATCAAAGGTGCTTAAATCCTATTTTTGACTTATACTCTAAAAAAATCAGTTCTTCAAGGATAAACCTCTTTATTTATGCTTGGATCTAATGCATATATGTAAAACATAAGTATAAGGTTTATCCTATTGTTTTAAATCTGATTTAACACTTATTTAGCATTTACTATATATAAGACACCATTCTAAGTTCTTTATGTATTAAATTATTTAATGTCGATGGCATAATTATTTTATATTCAAGGAAACAGAAATGCAAGGAAGCATATAGTTAATAAGTAGAAATCCTGAGAGCTGAGCACGGATAGTTTCATGCAGAGCCTTAGCTCTTATTTACTATACTACATGGCATCTTAGCTTGTCTGGCCTAGTCTAATACTTGATCTCAACTTGTTTTGCTTTCATCCAATTACCAAACATCTCATTTCATGTTCTCATATCTGTAGATATGAAAGTTAAACTAGATACTTTCTAAGGACCTTTCTACCTTCTAGTTTAAGAGCCATGTTTCTGAGAAGCTGAGAAGCAGAACCAGCAAAAATCTGAGTGCTTAATAGGTCAGAAAAGGAAAAGGCAAAGTCACACTTGAAGAAAGATACTCTCTTGCCCCATAGGTTTTTGTTTTGTTTTGTTTTGTTTTTTGGAGAGGCATAACAATTGCATAAATATAGACTGATTGACTTCTAAGGTCCTGGTCAACAATACATGAAGAGAAATATTATAGATTTCTAACTCTAAGAACTACTATTCTAATATGTAGCAGACAATTAAAATACAATAGAAGTTTCTCATATAACTTATAACAGATATAAGCACTAACTACACAAAAGATGACCAGAGGTGGTCACGCAAGCTTTTGGTGGGTGGTCAATGCATTTAGTTTTTCTTGTTCTGACTTAAGATACATGTTTGACCTGCATGACCATACTCTCAAACTCCACATTTGATATCTAAACTATAGTGACTCAAAACAATGACCAGACATTTGAAAAAAATTAAACCACATCCAAACATAAAATCTACAATTTTATTTCATAGTCAAAAAAAAAAAGCTGAGAATGAGTGCATAGGAAACAAATTAGAACATTATTTCTCTTACATTGTCACATTTTTCCAAGAAAATAATACAACAGTTTTTGTGTCTCTAACGGGAGCCTTAACTTATTACAGCTATTACTGTGAGAACTAGAAAATGCTTGGATCTAATGTATATACGTAAAAATAACATAAGTATAAGGTCTATCCTATTGTATTTAGTACTAATATAAATTCTCTGAGCCAGGTAATATTAGGATTTGAGATGACAAATTAATACCCCCATTCCTGCCTTTCAATTTGTGCCACTTAAGAAGTAGAATAGTGATCAATAGGACAGAGAGAAAAATGCCAGCATAATCATTAATGGAGATTTTTGAATAGCATATCTTATGTGGAATAAAATAATGAGTAGTTTGGTCACTTTCAGAGATGTTATTGAAGGATTCAAGCATCAGATGAGACTAAAGACCAGACAAGTTTAATATTTCTTCCAACCATGTGAATGAGTGAGTCTAAACTCAACATGTTCACAAATAAATTAGCATGATTTTACTGAACACCTGGGCACTTACCAAAATGAAAGATAATAAAAGACTACATAAACAAAATACCTAAACTTTTTTCAGAGTAAATACAATTCTTACCATCAAGTAGTTTTCACTTAAGTTGTAGAGAGTAAGATATTAAATAGGTAATTAAAAATATTAGCCTCAACCAATGAACTGACTTGAGGGACAAGAGAATATTAGTGAAGAGAGAAATTATGGTAGACTGCAGTAAAAGAAGAAGGCTCATATTAGGTAAGAGTTTTAATCTAAGGGCTAGAAGTGATCTGAGGGAGACTAGAGAATACATAACAGAATAAAGAAACAAATGCACAGATACATACATAGCAGGCGTTCAATGTGCACTTGCTGAATGAGTCAAGTGATATTTGCAAAGGAGAAGAAATAATTTAGGCTAGAACAGAACAACTGTAGTAAGGACAGAGAGAAGTGAGCTGGACTATGTGAAGTGGAAATGAATTTACAGGGGCTTGAAAGGCAGAAAAGAAAACCCTCCTACGTCCCTTCCCCGGGATCTTACAAAAAGAAATGATTTTAACAATATTGTTCCCTAGGGGAGAAACAACAAAAAGCCTATAATAAGAATGCAGGTCTGAAATAACGAGGACCTAGATTAGTAGGACAGCAGTGTAGACAGAAAGGAAAGGGTGGAGCTGAGAGACACTGAAGGGCCAAGAGACTTGACAAAGGGTCTAGTAGTCTATGCTTGTAGAATGAGCTTTAACTAAAAAGTCTTCTGTAGAGCCCGAGTTCAAAGCTCTGAGGAAAACAGGTAATGTATAAATTTATAAGAAAGCTAGAGATGCAATCCCGGATATTTTTCTTAGCTGTGAAACATGAAATCTTATTCAGAGTGAGAAAGAAAAAATTCTCTGACCCAGGAACAGGACTTGTTCATTTTTTTTTACTCATTTTTCTTTCAATTCGTTTCAATTAGATGAGTGCAACTATAACCAAACAGAAGAAGAGAGTGCAGTGTGCCCAAATCCAGACTGAAAAGGGTCAGAGGTTCTAGGATTAACAGAAGGTTCTAATTAGCTTTTCAAGATGGATGAAAGACTGAGGAACATGCTCTTTGCAAACTGGGGTGCCTATAATTATTCAGATAAAAAAGTGTGGGAAGCAATAAACTGCCTTTTCATTTTAACTTAGATGAACCAAGTATAAATCGTTCCTGATCATTTGTAATTCTTTGTATCTCTTTCTCACAATACCACATTGCTATCTGATTCAAAATATTTACACTGGATCTAAGTTTTTTAAGTCTGACAAAAATATATTATAAATTAGTCCCTCCAACCCTAAATGCAATTTGGCTGTATTTGCAAAGGAAGGATTCTGTCTTGGTCTTGAGCAATCTTCACAAGCACCATACAATTTATCATAATTCTCAGAGACAAAGGAAATGCACCTGCAGAGCCATCAGCTTTAAAATAAAAAAAACTGGATTTCAACCCTATGCAGTAGGGTTGAAACATCTATGTTTGTATTACGTATTTCTCTGACAAATTTTAGCCTGAAACACTTCATTCATTCATTCATTCATTCATTCATTCATTCACAATTGCCTGAGTGAAGTTTTAAATATTTCTAACTTGTTAAAATGTAATGTAAAAGCCAACTATGCCAAGAATTTTAATATTCCTAATTTTTATTAACAAAGTTTAAAACGAGAAAAGTATTTTCAGTGCCTATTTCCCTCAATTGCTACAACTACCAACTGATTAAATTATGCTAATGAGACAGTAGCTCCTGTAAAACCAGCACTGGGCATCATTTTGCAATAAACGGAAACAAAAGTCTATCAATTTGGTACTTGTCAATTTGTGTTCTCATAAACAACAATAACAACAACAAGGGGTAGGAAGAGCAAAGGTGAAGAATTTGCAATTTCAAAATTGTCTTAGTCGGGGTGTTATTTTGGAGCTCATTGGTAAGGTCAGCTGATGCAGGATTTCAAAGGCAATTAGAGTAAATCAAACTGCAGAACATCCCCCTGGGCTAGTTTGAAGATACCTTGGAAAGATGCTCTTTTTTTCCCTCTAACTCTGGTTGCTGCTACATCTAGCAGCTGCTTTCTTTTTGACAATTCGTCACTCCTGAAAAATGTTTGCAAGCAGTTTGGATAATTTCCAATTCATTCTTGGAGGAAATGAGGATTTGCTTCCTCACTTGGGATACCTGCTGCTAGGTTTATTCACTAATAAGCATGATAAATGTTTTAGCCTTTGATCAGTGCTAATTTAACAAGTAAGCTCCCCAGAAAAAAAGTCTTTGAGGCTCAGGGGCTCAAGACAGCACATGAGTTGGAAATATGATTGATTGTGTTGCTGTGAGAAATTTCCATAAAAAACTTTTATCACACTGCTATGTTCTGAACAATTAAATCAAAAATGAAAGATAGTTACCCTCCAAAGAAGGACAGAGGCAGCCCAGCAAACTTCACAAGACATTTTTTTTAAAAAACTGGCTCAGACTAATTTTCCAGAGAATA
Source organism: Pteropus vampyrus (assembly GCF_000151845.1). Classification (NCBI taxonomy): domain Eukaryota; kingdom Metazoa; phylum Chordata; class Mammalia; order Chiroptera; family Pteropodidae; genus Pteropus; species Pteropus vampyrus. Next base: position 146,513 of record NW_011888967.1, on the reverse strand, counting down.
TGTCTTTTTTATTATATTTTGTCCACATTACTTTTTCCATTTCTTTTTCCTCATCCATACCTATCTTCCTCACACGTGCTTCTTTTCTTTCTCTCCTTGCCAAACCTATAATTAATATTTTAAATAAACTTTAACATGAGGTATATTATGAAAACTGAGCAAGTCAAACGGAGGAGAAATCACTATCTGGGGGGTGTATTTAGAATCTATAGCTATCAAAAGAGCTGAGACAAAATCTAATACCTAAATATTGCTGCTATTTCTTAACTGAAGAGCAGTCTACACTTCTAATCATCAAAGTAGACACCAATAGTGATCAAACATAGAAAGTGCCATGTTCTCTTGGTTGTATATCAAATTCTAAATTTTCCCCAGCATAAGGCCATAGAGCTTTCTTCCATAGTTCAAAGAAATTATGTCTGCAGCTTACTATGAAGAAGTAATGCCAGACTGCCTACTTTAAATCAGTTCTTAGTACAGCAAAGGTTGTACTATAAAATGCATTTCCAACCGACATTCAAAAATATCTAACTTTTGTAAAATAAAAAATACACAAACAAATGAGTCAGTCCCTTGCCATTCAATATACTCAACAAAATGCTCTCTCTAAGAGAAATACGCATACAGATAAAAGTATAGGTAGAATCTAGTCTGCAGCAATAATCATTTTCTGTAATTAAGGTTTACACTACAAGATGACAGAGTTGAGAAGTAATTCCATTTTAAAAGAAGAATCTGAAAAGGAAAGATGAGAAAGAAAACTATACCACCACGATCCAATGATATGAGGGTAGCTAAAAATATTAAAACAATACAGGTACTGTTTACTATATGTGGACATAAGCATATGTAGTAAAAGTTTAATACAGAAAGGATAGTGGTTATCTAAGGCTATTAAAGAGGGAAGGAGCCAAATGGCATCAGGAAGGGTTATAAAGGGGCGTCATTTTGTATCTGTTGTTTTATTTTCAGAAAAACAATCAGAGCACTTAATAGTTTTTCAATCTTGGCAGCTCTACAAGTATTCATTAAACTTTTCACTAGATTTGAAATATTTCATAACAATGTATCAAATGTTACATTTATTATAGTTTATACAATCATTTCTCTAAGTTAAAAAAAGAAAATGCTGGTAGACTGTTAGATTGGGGAAATGTTCTAAATTTATTTCATTTCATTGACTAATTTGACAATATTTAACTGTTTTCCCCCATTGGAAAGATAGGAAAACATGGTTTTGAAAGTTTATGTCGAAAACATCTTTTTGATGATGAGTTTGCCCTAAAATCATGTGTTTATTTCTATGTGTAACTTGTCAAAGGAAGAGACAGTGGAATTGTCCAGGCTCATATTGAAGTTTTGATATTATATATTTTAATATTGAATAATGATAAATGCTTAAGAAACTAGACATGTATAAGCTGGATTAGAAATGTGGTTTTAGGGACGTAGCACGTCCCTAAAAACTTTCATGCAATATGTGAGGTTTTGACATGTACAAGAGTGAGTAGAATAACTTTATGTAAATCCTAAGCAAAAATTAACACCAATGGGGTAAGTTACAATCAGATATATTTTGGGTTTTGGGTAAAATCGCAAAACCATTCTAGTTAAACAATAATAAGATATTTTGCCTTATGAATTAGTGGGTTGTTAGACATGTGCAAGAGTATATAGCGCTTTACATTCTAAGTCTATAAGTCAATGGTAATATTCATTTATCTAGAAATGAATATATTATGTAGTCTTTATCGTTTGATTATCATAAACTTGCAGTTAAATAATCTATTCTTTAAGATTATGGGCTAAATGTTCTTACACTTTCTACTACATTCGTCATCCATTCCTAAATAAACTGGGCTGCTCACAGCTAACATGGAAAGAGCCTGAGAGATACTATTGAAAAAATATATACTAACCAATTCTAATTAGAGAGAGAGATGACCAAATTAGATAGAATGATGTTTTAAGTGATAATGTCAGGTTTTGTTATTTTTCTTGTTTTCAACATTATATTAACACTGAATATGTCTGTATATCTATTCCTTGTAAATTGATATCTATTTTATTTTTGGAAAATACATTGGATCTATTAATGCAAATTATTATTATTATTATTACTATTTAGGCGAGGCAACCCTTGGTTAACCTCACAGATTGCAAGGACCTTGTCAGCTTACAATCCCTTATTTTTATTTTTCACGCCTACAGCACCTCCCATCCAAGTACTAACCAGGCCCGACTCTGCTTAGCTTCCAAGATCAGATGGGATCGGGTTTGTTCAGGGTGGCATAGTCGTAGACTTAATGTAAATTATTTTTAAACATGTAAATTAATACATATAGTTATACCCCATAATACCTCCATTGGAGTTAAAAGAATTTGACTTAACAGGAAGTTCCATTTATCACTTGTGTTTTCTACTGGGCCTTTCAGCACATTTAATGGAACAGTTGAACTCCTCAAGTCCAGAGCCATGACGCAGTCATCTTGCTGTTGAATAGTTGCACATATCACATTCAATTGTCTTAGAGAACTCATGGATTCCTATTTTGTAGCAGTAATAATATCTGGTATCATACTCCATTTTATGTTAACTCGATCAAATTTATGTGTAATAACCAGTAACAAGCTTTAAGAGAGCTAATAAACAGACATATTAGAATAAAATTCACGAAAAAAAATGATTTCCTTGGGATACTAAAACAACTGATATTAATTATTAAATTGCTCTCATGTATGCTGCTTACTATAATGGATGTCGATTTGTGAGTTCTGGACACACTAAAAACTGTCTTCTTTCAAAAAAATATATATTTTTTTTTTTACTTAAAAGAATATGTTGCTCAAGAGATTTCTCAAAAATAAATGACCTTTTGAGGTGGGAGAAGAATGAATAGTTTAATAGTATTGACTAAAGAAATGTTCTTTTAGGGACACCAAAGATATCTTCTCAATCTCTTTGGCTTTTAGTCTTGAATTTCAACCACAAACTTGGGGTCCTTTTGTATGTTTTTATTTTTTCATTTGATAATAATTTCAATTTGTTATAAAACTGTAATAATATAAATAATATAAAGAAAACCTTTACCCATTAACCTATTATAAACATTTTACT
>NW_011888967.1:118592-141260 GCF_000151845.1 Pteropus vampyrus | reverse complement strand
CATATACATATATATGTAAGTTTATATATGTGTGTATATATGTATATATATATACATATAACAACAGATACAATCTCGTAGATTACAATATCCTAGCAGAAATGTCTTTGGTCTCATTCTTCTTTATAGTGCCACAAAATCTCTTGCACATAGTAGATATTTGATAAATATTTATTTATTTATGTGTTAATAAAGTGAATAAAATATCAGCCAGACTATAAACTTTTAGGTTGCAAAGCATTTACTCTATAGAAATTTTAGTTTAAAAATGATTCATTGTAATGAGATTTGAGATTTTCAACAAGTATGTATTATTACAGTTTTATTTCTGAATTATGAGTTTTTCAAATGCTAGAGGGCTAGAATTTATTTAACCTAACAGACCCCCTCAGTGTAAGCCCTCTGCACTTCCAGTGAGTAAAGCAGAAAGACACTAGAGGTTCATTACATGTCCTGGAATCCTCTTGAGAAATTCAGCTGCAAGGTGGCTAATCCTGTTTTAAGAGCTCACTGACGTCAGATGCTGCAATTGAGATCAGTATCCAAAGGTTAATGAATTACACACATATCTATAAATAGCATGTTCTCCTTCAGCAAGCAGCTTTTCTGTAGTAGAGAGACTTCACATCAATACTTTCCAGTGGAGCTTCTTTGTGAAAGAACTTTCCCTAAGAGTTCACCTCTAGGGAGGCTTTTGAGTCAATAAGCATTTGATGAGAAGTGCGATACAATGACTGTAAATTACTGGTGGTGACATGGTAAAGATATCACATCTAGAGATCTTAACTCACCCTGAAAATACTTAGGGATTTACCTTACAAAGCTCATGTCCTTTCATTATAACTTAACCATTTCTCAGTTTATTCTATGCTCAGCATAAGGTGTGAGATACTATAATTTGGTCATTCTCAAATGTTAGAGTACATAAGAATCACTCAGAGGGTTTGTTAAAACATTGCAGAGGAGGGAATGGGATGGGTGATACTTATAGAGTTTTTGATTCAGCAGGTCTTTGGTAGGGAATAAAACCATGCATTTTGTGGGATTTGATAATTTGTGTTTCTAGTATGCTCTTACATGATATTGGTGCTGCTACTCCAGGGTCCTTGCTTTGAAAACCACTGTTCCAATTCTCTGGTCCTCAAACTTGACCACATATTAGAATTACCTAGACAAGTTTAACATTGCCATTCTCCATCCCAACTTCCCACTCCATCCCAAGCCCCTGAAATTCTGAATGGTATATAGGGTGTGGCCTGGTCATGGAGATTTTTAATGGAGTTGATTCACAGTTGCAGGTGTGATCCACTGCACTAGTTTCTGAGGAGTTATTTTAGGCAGAGATTAGAAAGTCAATCTCCGGAGTTGAACAACAGAGATAGGATATGACTCAGAGAAGTCAAGAGAAGGCTACAATGGCAACTTATTGCTATTCCACATCAGTAAATCCCCTTGTGTGGCAATAAAAACTGCCCCCCCCCCAAATCACACTATCCATATAGAATGGCTACTCCTAATGTTTTTCATCTCACACTATCTATTAAAACCAAATAGACAGTCATTATCTGGCAGGAATTCATAGAAGCAAGTTTCCTTAGGTCAATAGTTCTCCCATCTGGAGGTCTTTTTAAAATGTTTTAGTGCTGAGGCCTATACCCAGAGTTCCTAGGAGTGGGGCCCATGAATTCCTATTTCTATTTCATTCCAATTTCTAAGTTCCCTGGTGATGCTGAGGCTGCTGGTTAGGTACCATACTTTGAGATGAATTACTCTGAAAATGAGAAGTTCAGCAAGACCTCCAATATAAAAGCAGTTCTTGGTATGCCAAAAAGTAGACAAATTATCTTGGAGTTCTCCTCCAGTTTGTTCCAGGTTAACCAAGAATCATTAGTGAAGGTCACAGGGATATATGTAGATAAGATAAAGACTTTATATAGTAGCTAAATCTGTATTAAGTGTGAGCATATTAAAAGTTTAGTGTTATATATTAAAAACTGAAGTTTTTCTTTTAAATTATTGGAACAAAAAAGAGTGCCAAACATATCACATATATTGAATGATTTTATGAATTCTAATTTTGTCCAGATCCTTTTGTTAACTCTTCAGAAATGTTCTGGATTCCTAGGCAAAGGAAGAAAAGATGCTCGTTGGTCTTTACCACTGTCATGCTACCAAATCAGCAGAACTTTTGATATCTAAAATTGACCTTTTTTTTCCGATAAATACATGCTGAAATTTTTGAGAAGCTCCAAATTTGAGAATTGCTCTTTGGCATATAATTCACCCATTCATTAATCAATGAACCAGACATTCTGCTAGGCATTAATGTTAACATAGTCAATTAAAAAATAGACATTATGCCTGTCTTCATGGAAGTTAATGTGGAAGATAGGCATTAATCAACTAATTCACTAAGTATATCATTACAAACCGTGATATGGCAATGAGAAAGGTTTATAAATAATACATGTTATGAGGAATGTTTAAATACTCACAAAACCAGTGCTATCAAACTGAAAAATATTAAGGAGGTAACAAAAACACTGAGAGTCACACTGGCTGAGTGACTGGCACACCAGTCCAAGAGGGCTCAAAATCTGTGCCTCAACAAAACTACAAGTCAGTATGTGTCATTGACCTTCAGGGAATATTCTCAGTCAGTCTAACTATGGATGTAAAAGTCACATAGGCCAAAGGTCTACTGTGCTTAACCAACCTTATTGTTAAAGATATCTATGAAATCTTGGTTAAAATTGTTTTTAATCAGTATCAAATTACAGGCCAAGTTTTTAAAATCAAAACCAATACATATGATAGAAACTTTTTATCAACAATACTGACTAATTTAGATTAGTTTTAATCCAATAGGTTATATTCATATTTGTACTCTAAATAAGGTCAGAGATCTCAAAGACAAGTAATTCATTATTACATATAGCAATGGCTTTATAAATAGTTAATATAGAATAAGGCAGGTTTATAGCTCTATATTTTTATTCTCCTTTCCCCATACACTTACTTCACATTTTGTGAAATATTCATTTACGTATAATACAAACTGAGAATGGCATAAAATATAAGTGTACAGGTCAATAAATTTTTACAAAATAAACATAGCCATTTAAAGAGATTTAAAAGATAATACCAAAGACTTTCCATTTAGTTGTACCAATTTGCACCCCACAAGAATAGATGAGAGGCTCAGTGGCTTCATATTGTTGCTAATTCTTGATATTTTCTTCCATTTTAGTCATCCGAGTGAAGTAGAGGAGCAATGAATTATGGTTTTAATTTTTACCTGCCCTTGGATAGTCTCTTTTTGAGAGTCTTTTACTTTTGCGTTGTCTTTTATTTCTTGATTGGCAAGTGGTTAATATGTAGTTTGGTACAAGTACATTATCACCCACATGTATTGCAAATTATTTCTCCCCTTCTGTGGGGACTTTTCATTATGGTGACTTTGCCTTCCCAGCACTGTATCCTCTACTCTGCTTTTCAGAAATTTATTGACTAGGCTTTCTAGGTTCCAAATTCATGAAGCTTCAAAATGTAGCAAATGCATTGAAGTCAAGGGCTACCATTTGTTTGAGGCCCCTGAGTCACCAATTTTGCCATTCCAGCCCCATGAACACAGCAATGTTTTGTAGTCCCCCATCCCATAACAGTAACCTTCTGCTCTGGTAAATCTCTAGTACTCATTACTTGAGCAGAACTTTGATGTCATTAATTTTTTAAAAATTTCCCTTAGCTTTTCCACTTGTTCTCAATGAGACTGTTGAGCTTTCACAATCAATACTATCCTACCTGAGAGTGGATGCCCATACCATATACCAAATCTTAATTATAATCCACTTAAAATACTGGTTAAAAATAAGTAAATATATGAGTGGCAAGGATTACCAACTCAATTTCTGACTTGAAAATGATTTAGAAATCATAAGCTAAATCAGATAGGAACAATCAGGAATAAAGAGAGAATTTGAAAAGCATATTTGTAGGGATTAGATTACAATTTGAATTGTTTATTTTGTTTTTGTTTCTGTTTGTGATTTCTTGTGTCTTTGAGGAGTAAAACAGAGCAGCCAAGAGGAAGCCAAGAGACTCAATTTTTAGAGCCTGCTCTGTTAATAAAACTGTCATTTCATCTCTCGGGACCTCCATCTTTTTGATCTCTGAAATGAGAACTTTAAGCTAAATCATCTGGAGAGTCTTTTTTACCTTCAAAAATTGGTTTCTGCTATATTTCTACATGTTTCTCATTTGCAACTTATTTTTGAATCCAGAGGGCTAATTTTAAAATATTAGTTGTCACTTTGGGCAAAAGAAGAAGCAAGCAAAAAGGGAATAATTTACTGCTGGCTTGATATAACTGATAATATATTAATTATAATGCAATATAATTAATATATAGCATGATATATTAAATATATCACGATAATTAAGAGCAATAATTAAGGCCAGTTGCTTAACCCTTAAATGAACATTTAATTACTTAACATATGTAAAATGCTCACTACTGTATCAGGTAAGTAGAAATTAATATAAAGCATTTGTTTAAAAAAGATAAAAATTATATATATACACAAACACAAGACACAATTCACCTGATACCATCTTTTTAGCATTAAATTGACAACTAGTAAATAATTGTTCTTAGTAGAAAATTCTTTTTTTTTTTTTTTGAGAAAATCGAACATGGCCATAAAAATGCATTGCTACTCAAAGGAGTTTCACTAAATATGCATACTTGGGGTCAAATTTCCACTAATTATCAGTAAGCTTTTGTTTTCTAAGGTTCAGAATATGTCTCCATTGGAGTCATGATGTCAAGAAAAATGAAAAAGCAAAATGAAACAGTCATTCTTCTGAATCTTCTGCCCTTAATATTGAGTAATGTTGAAATAATTTTTCCCCTTAGGAGAGAATAAAATGTTTAGAGAGCTACTTTCATTATTTTTTCACGTCTGTCTTTCTGTCTTTTTTTAAGTCCCGGTCAGATCCCTAAACTAAGATCCAGAAATACATCAAGAAAGATAGATCAGATGTTGGGAATAAGAATAAGCTCTAAATCCTTGTATCTAGCCTTACTTCAAAATCCGTTGCAATGTTTCTCTTATCCCTTGTCCTTCTTTAGTCACTTGAAGAATATGGCATCACAGTCTGACAAATGATAGAAGAGAAATTGAGGAGGTTTTATGTAAAACTGAAGCCCAGTCTACATAGTTCAAAGTATCATATTAAAAATAAAAGCACTTTATGTAGAATGGTCAGGCATTTTTGACTTTTTTTTTCAAAGCAGTGAACTAGTAAAAACTGTCAAGTTTAGTTTTCTGTTGTTACTGGGTTTTTTGTTGTTGTTTTTTGGTTTCTGGATTTAAAATTTACCATAGACAGTCTTGAGATCGGTAGATTGAAACTTCATTTATTTGAACCTTATAATCATGGGAGTTGAAATGGCTTGTCATACCATTTTTTGTTTCCCAATGTTTTTTGAGTCCTATTCCCCAGCAGCCCAGGATTTTTGTTACAAAATTTCTTACAGTGCATTTCCATGTCCTTAGTTCCCCCTCAGCAGCAATCTTTATCCCAGAACTCTTTGTGGGTTTCACTTTCCTTCCAGAAAAAAGGCTAAAGTGTGAATTTTCATATATATTGTTAAATTTGAATGAAGCAATTTTTGAGATCCAGAGTATCAGTCTTTTGCCTAAAATTTGATCTGATCATACAGAATTCATGTTAACTTTTGTTTTTCTTTTTAATCAAAAGTATACTCCAGCAGAGGAGAGTGTGTAGGAGTTGAATTGAATACATAATGTGAAACAGCTGAGGATACTAGAATGTCCAGTCTTTGAAGAATATTCAAGAGCCAATGTAATAAAATTGATGCTAGACCTAGATCCCCTCAGATCATTTTCATCTTTTGTTCCTGCACTCCTACCCCTCAGCTTCTATGTGCTGTTGCTTTTAACAACCAATACCTGTGGCTTTCCTTCAGCCAATGGGCCTCAAGCTACTGGAGCCAAGTTGCCCTTTGCTCCTTAGGCACAGAGGGCTGGAAGTGCCTGAGACACTATTGTCCTCAGGATGTTTTGACTCTTAACCAATACTGATGTATGCAAGGTCATGAAAAATCTCTCTCGCTTCTGGATGTACATCTCTTAGCCTAACTTACACTGCAGAGATGTCCTGCAGGATGAGGCTGAAGCTTCCCCTTCTAGAACACATTGCCTGAGATCTCACCCTTATTTGGCTCCTATCACCTTGTCAAACTTCCCTCACACTTATCATTTTTCCCTGGATTACTCTCTTAATAAACCACTTGCAAACAAATCTCATTTCAGGAATTGCTTTTCATTTACCCTACCTAAGACACAGGACAAGATAATCTAAAATATTAAGTCGTTCACACATATTCAACAAACATTTATTAAAAGTTCTCTATGTACCAGGCACTGTGCTAATGCTGATAAAGTGATGAAAAAGACAGAAAACTGGAGGACATGTACATTAAATCAATAACTTCACATGTAATTAGTTAGTTGCTAATTATGATAAATGCTATGAAAGAGAAGAACATGTGGCTTTCTAAATGGCAATCATCAGAGGAAAATGGTTTACACATATTCTGAGAGGTTTCAATGGACTGATCTGGGTGAAATGAATGGAAGCTACAAGACAGACTTGAGCTGAATATAAGAAAGTTTTAGCAATCAGTCCTAACTAGAGGTGGAAAAGGGTCAAATAAGACATGGGGAGTCTTCATCAATGGAGATATTTATATTTAAGCCGTGACATCATTCATTATTGTATCCTTGAGAATCAAGCCTCTGTTTGTCTAAATAAACTAAATGAAGCCTCAGAACCTATGACTCTACTCATTATGGTAATACTGGGTAGTGTATTAGAACAAACAAGAGAACAGATTAGAAGATACTGAAGGACTTCAGGAGTGTGGAAGTAAATGTTAGGGGAAGTTCAATAAAAGAGTTGGTTGACATTAAGAGATTAAACAATCTTGTCTTTGCCAGATTCAAAAATGGCTTTCTGCCATCATCATAGTCACATTCATACAATAAAAATAAAATCTGTATTTATTTGTAGAGTTAGTTTCCCTACATTCAATATATAGATATAACACAAGCTTATAAGACCCTGACAAAAAGGATGTGTAACCTGAAATCTGAAAAGTTACCACTTTTATTTTATAAACCCATTCCATATAAATCACTGTCTTCTGTTGGACTTCCACGGTAAATGAATATGAATGTACTATGACATGTCTTAATTGCTATAGGGCACATGACCACTCTGGGTCTTCAATACAATAAGCATATTTAAATTAAAAATAACCTGTTATACCCATATTACATACAATATACATAGCAAAAATATACAAAATGAATTATTTCAAATAATAAGTATTATGCAAATGTCCTTCTTTATTAGCATGTTAGTTTCTTGAGGGAAGAAACCATGTGTTGTTTTTTACTGTATCTTGAACACCTAGAGTAGTGTCTGGCACAAAATAACTAAAAAATAATTATTTGAGAATTAATGCAAAATAAAAGTTTATGAATAAAGGTAGCATGTGTGTATATACATATTTACCATACATAAAAGGAGTATTCTTGCAAGTGGCAGTTCATCATGACTTAGTTTTATTTATTTATTTTTAGAGTAATTATTTCTTCTAAATTAGCAGGGACTTTTCAATGCGTGAAAACTTATGTCAGTTTCCTAACACTGATCACTGATGTTTCATCTTCAGCTTAAATTACAGAAAGAAAAAATAATATTTTGTCATATTGTCCTATATTTTAAAAATACTACATTATTTTACAATATATAATCTTTTAAATGCTATAGAGAATGTAAAAATAATTCCTGAACAAGTAATTGAACATTTCTAACCAAATGGCTGCTTTGCCTAAAAGTCCACAATGAGATCATTTCTGCATTAATGAGATTTAGTTGTGTTTACACCTTTGCCCCCTAGTGTTTTTCTACCACTTTCTTTGTCCATCTCTGGAGATAGCATGATCTTTCTCTAGTATAAATCATCTTCGTTAAGTGAACAAGATTATGTTGAGTTCAGCTTGAACTAGATTTACTAAGTGACACAAAATCTAAAATCTCAATTTATTCCAGTCCAATGTATCATGTCCTACGAGCAGTTTAATGATATGGAAATTGGGCAATAGTTCTGCATTCTGATAGACTCAAGAGATTCAATTCTACTATAATAAAGAACATTTAAAAAGTCTAACCATTTTATTAAAGAGTACCCTGAATATCAGTGCATTTATTTTGCTTTCTTTTAATCTGCAAAATACTTCAATGCCTATTTTTTTTTTCTTTTTATTCAATATCGTTCAAGCTTAGAGCACTGACTCACCATAGGGTGATCTAGAAGGCGTCAAGCTCCACTGGACTAGATAAGTTCTGTACATCACTGATTACCACCCTGATGACTTCTTTATTCAAGCCCGGAAGTCAGATTTGCTTCTTTGTAAAGAAACTACAGGACCGACAGCACACAATGAATCATGCCTAACAACATGCTGACAAGCTGACAAGAGACAGCCTGTACAATGACAAATACAGCTGACAACAAGTGTACACATCTGTTTGGTAGGATTTATGAGAAAGGAATACAAACAAGGAAGAGATGGGTTCTTTGGTTTTATAAGAGAATTTAGAGGCTCTTTTTGTTCTATCCAAATAACAGTAACATAAGGAATACATATTAGCCCTCAAGATTTATTTATTACAAGCACAACCAGATTACAAATGGTCTGTGCAGATTAGCATTTTGATTATCAAACCACAGTTCCAAATATCTGATGAACAGGTATTAGAATAGTCCTTAAACATACTGATTAAACACACATTGATGCTGCTATTTTTAACACTTGCTTATATTCAGGTGTAAATCAGTTTTCATATCTTTCTTTAAAAACTTAAAGTAAAAAATATAAAATGTATATAACCCCATCAGATTTTTCTCAGGGAGACAAAGACCCAAGCTCTAATTTTTAGTTCAATTTTGGAGATTAAAAAAATAAATTTTAAAAGTAGGTCAACAGATTCAAATGTCCATAAATAGGTATTCGATTATCTTATGCAGTAATCAAGGTGCTCCCATAAAACTTATCATTTCATAACTAGCCTGCTATCTCCCACATTTGCCTTTGTCTATTACAGAAATGTTCTGCCTTTAACACAATTAGTCCAAAGCACCATAATTTTCTCAGATATGAAAGAAATTCCCAATAAAAAATTTTGTATCTTAATAATAATAACAATAACTAATAATAATAATAATAATAATAATAATAAATCTGTTCAATGAATACTAGGAACCACAACCAACCAATGCTACCATCTATACCCGCCTTAAGGAGATTATGTATCAGACTGACAAGGACTACAGCATAGACAAACTTGTACAAATGGTAATGTATTGCATTCTTTAGATGATTTAGAAAGAAAAAAATAGAAGCTTTGATTTTTAGCAATTTGATTTCACTATCTTATGAGTCTTGATCTGAGATACTTATTTTTATAATTATAGATTTTTTATTTTTTCTCTTTTATCAATATTACCTTAGAAGGTTTTTGAGGGGAGAGCTTCTACTTTTCACATAGTAAATGCTTATTAATGATTTATTAAATAAAATGAAATTAGACGATAGCATGATGGGCTTAGATGTGTGTCCCTACTCTGAATGACCACAACTCTGAACTTGGTTTCTGATGAAGCTTCTTAACTGTTGGTATCCTCAAAGAATAGAACTAGGAACAGAGAGAGATTCTAAATATCCTGAGCTATCAACAATAAAATCACAGCTTTGTGCTCATCCTCATCATTGTTTTAACCTCCAAATTTTGAAAATAAGTGGTAGGAATATTATTCAGAAGCTTGGATGCATATAAACATGTTTTCAACACTGGGTGGTGTTAGCCACCTGAGACCCAATCATAATTGCTTATATCATGTTCTTCCCTCTCTCAGAGGTGGAGATAAACAGGTGGATTAGTTACCAAGAAAAGACTGATATGTGAGAAGCAGTCTTCCTGTATTCAGATGTTGAACTTTAATAGTCTAGCCATTGCCACTGGTTGAGACTAAGAACTGGTAAACACTCTCACTTATACTTATTTTTATATTTAAATTTGCTTAGAATAATCAATTACAATAATAGTTTTCATGTAATCTCCATCAAGATACTGTGAGAAAAAAAAATGTTCCTAAACAAAAATAAGTACCTCAACTTCAACTCTATTGCCAATGGCTCTCTGCTGTTTTGTTACATTTTAGAATTAGAGGAGAGCAAAAATAGATTGTAGAGATAATTTATTTAAGACCTTTCCATTTTCTTTCCTTTATTATTGGCACAGGGTTCTACCATCCAGTTCATTCTGCTTTTATTGAGTGAATTTCAAAGTAATTTTATCAAATGTCATGTATTTACATAATTAGCATAATTACATATAAGTGCATAATTAGTGTAAATACATGTAATTACATTATTATAGTATGCCATAATCTTATAAAAAAAAAGCTTTTTCTAACTTTACAAGCCAAAATATATGCATTGTGCAAGCATATTAGATAATTTTTGATATCCAGTATCTTGCTCTTCTTAATTGACTTAACCAAATGCCAAATATTAATATGTGTACTTGAAAGAAAATGTTATCTTTATTTTTGGCAGTTTTATATTTTTTAAAAAAGAAAAGGAAAAAAACAGACCCTGAAAAAGAAAACATTCTTTCTCTATTTTTTTTTTTTATTTTTTAGTTTAGGTTATATAAAGAACAAGCAATCTTTGAATTCAAATGAAAAACAGCTTTATATACAAATTTCATTTGGACAGAAATTAATAAAACTGAGAACTCTGTGACTTGGCAAATAATAGGTTGTTAATGACAAGCTGAATAGATGTTATCTTCACTATAGTGGTGCTCCTAGTGTACCTGATAAATACTGGATCAAACAAAGAGAAATGACCAGTAAACAGAGGAACCCACCCCTGAAACACTATAATCTCTTTCTGCCAGTTTCTGTAAACAGTTCTAAATATGCCATGAAAATCATATAATTCCTCTACCAACACCTCAGAATGATTCCAATATCAAGTATGTCTCAAATTGAAACTTGAATTTCTTTCTTATTAATACCAAAATCCTCAGTCCATCACATAGTCCCTGTTTGAGAATGGTATATATAGTTATCTATGGTGAAATTTATCTGTCTCTGCTTGATACAGACAACTGGAAGATAAAATTATTAAGACAAGATAACATTGTAGAGATATTTTCCTTATCCCATTCTCTTTAAAATCACCTGATGTATCAAGAAAAAATATAAAATGTAATGTAGAAAATATATTTAACTCCAAATCATAATATATAATGTTGAAAAGAAAAGGTAAAATGGGAAACTCACGGAAGAGAGAACTAATTCTTTAATCTTAGTGTTTGAAATCAGGTGAGTACTGACAGTATACAGGTTACTTTGCCCCCTAAAAATTACTCAAGAACTAGTGGCATCATCAACAGAGGAAAAGGTACAACAGATGACTGAAAATAAGGATAGTATTAATATCTGTAACATCATCAACTAACATCCAGGTCTCCCACCTCCTACCTTATGTAGTTGAAGAACTATTCATTTCCAAGCTAGTTTGGAAGTCTGAGGTCTAATTACCCCTGTAGAAATTAAAACCAAAAGGTTCTGAACACTGGAACTCCAAGCACAGAGATGGTTGAGGGTGAGATTTGTATGAAAAACAAGAGGATTAAGGGAAATTCTACACACTAAGTCATGCAACATTTAGTTCTCTTCCTTATGGAGCTCCAAAATATTTCCTTAGGCAGGGGATGGGTGGATCCTCTAGGAAAAAAGAACTCATCTCAGGGAGAAGACCTAAAATTCTGACATTAGTACATTTCCTAAACAGATAGCTGGCCATCTAGCCAGACTTCAAACTGTTATGTGGGTCATTCAGCAAGCCATTGCACCAACTGTATCTCAACACACACATTATTTGTTATATTACTCTGAAATATCAATGGAAAGACATTGAGAAAAGCTTTTAACTTGAAAATAAAGACCAAAATTAAAAAAGCCCTACTACACTCCTGAAAAAAAAAAAAAAGTAAGTCAGTGAAAGTAAGACAATTCAGGAAGCAGAAACTTGCTCTAAAACTTTAAATAATATAGTCAAGGAGCTAGAGTAGATATTGCACATTGCATCTATGTAACAAGAACAGACCACCATGCAAAAGGGCACATCAGAGAAAAACAAAGAGCTTTTGAGAAAAAAAAGATCCACAGCAAGGCACAATATCAAAATACTAAAATGTCAGTAATAAAGAGAAGCAATTGGTCATAAACAGAGGATAAGCATCAAAATCATATTGAATTTCTCAATAGCAAAAATAAAATAGATAATAAAACACTACCTTTTGCATTTTGAGTTAAAATGATACCTGTAGAGAATTTCTATCTAGACAATCAAGTATGAGTCTAAAATTAAGATATTTTAATTTATGCACAGCCTCAAAAAAAAAAAAAAAACATTTTCAGAGAGCTTCAAGAAACAAGGGGAAAAACCAAGAAAGAGGAAGATACAGGATCCAGAAAGCAGAGAATTTACGACAGGAGAAAGGAAGAATTATTGAGAAACACCACATAAAATCCCAGGATGACAGCTGTAAAATTGATGTACAGATCAAGTGGACCATATTAGAGTAAGCCAATAGAGGACTACAATAGAGATAGTTCCAGGTCCACGTTTGGCCATGTAATAATTTGTCTTCAGAGATGCGTTACCAAATTATTAGAGGATTCATTGGATTTAATCAGGCATTAAAATTTTTATAAATAAAATAATAAAGCAATTATTAACTTCAAAAAATGAAAAGTTGCAAAAGAAAAATAGGAAATGTAAATATAGTGTAGAATTATAGCTCAACAGTAATCAATACTATCAAACTTCTAAAACTGAAATGAGCTAATAGGGACTTAATGAAAAAATCAGTACATAGTCTTACTGGCAGGTAAGGAAAGTAAAAGGGATGTAAGTTAGCTAAAAATTCTCATTTACAATATTAAGTCCATAGGTAATGTCTGTAACTAAGGAATCTGTGGGTAGAAATATATTCATATCATAGAAATATGTAGGTAAAATCCACAAGTAATAACTTAAAAAATTATAACTGGTTGCCACTGAGAAGTGTGGATATATTTATTTATGTTTTTTAATATTATCTGACTTTAAAATTATTTACATAAAATACTTTCATAACAGTTTGAAACAATAAACTCATATCACATTAAAAAGAAAGTCAATAAAATCCTCGAGAATGTGATAATTTACATTAGAAATGTTTAACTTAGTAGTGGGAAATTAAATTAAATTTTGCTAAATTGTTAGGAAGAGATCCTGGAAATTAAAAGAGTGTGATAGTCAAAGTGAAAAAGTTGGAATATAAAGGCAATCTCATTGAAAGTAAGACAAAAAGACAAGGATCAATATATTATTTACTAAACCTCCTAATATCAGTTTGGCCTCCACCATCACACCTAACCGTTCTCCCTCTGAAGCAGAGAAGACTACTCTCAGATTTCTCCAATAAGCCCCATCTAGTTTCCCACCCTTTCAAACTTAGCAGATAAACTTTTCTTTTTCAGAGAAAAGAAAGTGCATAAATGTAGTCTCTATTTACACTTCTACTTAACAACAGCAGCTCTCTTCATCCTCCTTCCTTTCCATCTCAAAAGAATGGACACTGCTCCTTTCTTTGCCTAAGCATTCCATTTGTGGTCAGGACATCAGTCAAACACTGATTCCCTTGATCTCCAGACTTTCCTGTACTTCAGGTTCTCCTTCCTCTCATGTGACTTCCCCTCACTTTGCAGACATTACCACATGTCTTAGTTTGGGTTCCCCCAGAAGCAGACACTAGAACAAAGATTTAAGTGCAAGTAGTTTATTTCCAGGTAGTTATCACTGTGGGTGACTGGAGTTCAGTCCCCCTGGGAAACTGGGATTCAGTGTATCACATGCCAGGGAGCAGCTATCAAAAGAAACTGGGATACTTATCTGACAACTCTTTTATTCACATTGGTTGAGAGCTGTTTCTTAAAGCTCTGACACTTCCAACTTTCCCTCAAAATGAGACATTCTTCTTGCATGCAGACAAAATAACAGAGTTGCAGGTGTCCTAGAAGGTACCTTCGGTGTGTACAGGTGGATGCCAAAGGGATCAGGGTGAGCCCTCTACCAGTAAGTGATATGGCATCTGCTCTGCTGACTAAGCTAAAAACCTTAGAGCTACTCCTGGCTTCCTTCCTCTCACCTCCTACAACCAGACAGTCCCATTAATTCCCCTCTAAAATATCTCCAATCTCCCTCATCCATATTCTTCATCTCTTCATTATTTCATCAGATCTTTGATAATTGCAGGAGCCTGCTCAATATTTTGGCTTTTTATTGCTATCATTTCCATAATATAATTTACTCTTAATTTCCTACTATAACTTCTCATCTCTGACAGGACTCATGGGAGTTAGAATATTCTAACAATCAAAGACTCTAATAATAAAATTATATAGAACTGGATTTGAATTCTGTCCTTGTTCTTTACTAGCTTTATGATATCTGGCATGGTACTTAAATTCTCTGAGTCTCATTTTCCTCATTTGTATATTGGGGATATTTACAATTATCTTGCAGAATTATTTTGAATATAGCAAAAATAATATGTTTAATGTTTTACTTTGGGAGCTCATTAAATAGTAACTGACTTTAATTACTATGATCAGAATCATCTTGTCACATAAGGCCCTTTATAATATTGCTGCTACTTCTATGCCTAGGTTCTGCTCCACTTTCCAATACACTACATGTTTCAACCCCCTAAATGTCTCTCTATAATTTGGCCATGTCCTTTCTTCCAACTCTAATCTTGTTTGTATTCCTGAAATGCTCAGACTTAAAGAGTCAGCTCGATGCCATGTTCTTTGTGAAATGTTTCCTCATTCTTCTAGGCATATTTAAGTCACTCCTTCTTATGCTACCACATAACTAGGAAAAAAATGATATTTTTTAAAGGATTTTTTAAACAAATGTCTTCCTGACTAGACTATAAGCTTCTCCAAGGCAAGAACAAAATGTTTACTTTTATATCCCTAGAACTAGATATAGTGTCTCAATAACAAATGTGTGTTAAATGAAGAGATAAATAGATAGATGACTGATAGGTGGTAGATCAGATCGATAGACACAATAGATAGATGATAGATAGATGATGGATAGATGATGGATAGATAGATGATATTATTTTTATTGTGTACTTCATAGTTAAGATACTGCGACTAGTGTTTGTTCTAATATAGAGCTGAAATGAATATTGATTTTCTAAGGCAGGTTTTTAATGCAAAATGCAGACTTTTCAATGTGGCAGGTTATATGTGAAGTATTTTTAAAATACGAATATGATTGAGTTGGCTTAGTTTCATATGTGCAATTAGCTTCTACTTTCAAATATGTCAAATTATTCAGTGATTGCCAAGATCACACTTAGTAACATGCCCTATAGTAAAGATTAAGAACTCTTACAACATTCATTTCTCTAGAGCCAATGAGCATGGCAGTGCAAAGTTAAATTCCATGTGTGCATCCAAGAAGAGAATGGCATAAGGGCATGCTAATTACTTCATAATCCGACCAAGGATGTATAAATACATCCTAGCTAAGATCTCATATATATGAAAATTTGAAAGTTTTGACCTTTACTATATCAGAAAGTAGAGCTAAAGAGAAACTTTCAAAAATCATTTAGACTTGTAAAAGCAAACAACTGATTAAAAGTGGCCAGTATATTTATATCCAGAAGGAAGATATTCTTTTTAACAAACTAAATACAGAAATGTTTAGACGTTTCTACAGGTACGCTCAGAGAAATAGCAGTATAAACACTCCATTTATGGGGGGAAAATGCTCTCTAGTCCCATAGAATAGTCTTGTTGTGGTGTATTCTTGGTTTGTGAGATAATCTAGATATACATATTCCTGATGATCAACACCTTGCCGGTGAATTTAGAGGCTGAGAATCAGTTTGGCTCATCTGAAGAAGAAAAAATTTTTGTGTGTTTTGAGTGTTTTAAGATGAAACAAAATTAAAAAATAAACCTCCTCTGCCTTAAGAGTCACTTATATTTAGTAGTAAGAAACGATTTTAAAAATCACTCGTTTGCAATATAAAAAGTATCCACAACACAGGAATTGCCATTTAGAGTGATAATGAAGACTCTGTTTTCACACAATGGGAATTATTTTAGTAGTCTTCCCTAGCTGCTTGCTGTTTCTGGCAGTTTACATTGTCAGCAAAGTTAATGTGGGATGAGGAACCTTGTTCTTGCTTTTAAAATCAAGTTCATAAACAAAGGAAAACTCAGCCCTTGCTCAAAAAAATGGGGAGCTGTGACTTCTCAAACAAATTTTTTTTAAAAATCTTAAAGGCAATTCAATTATTTAAAGTGACCCTTCTCATCTAATCCAACTTTTCTCTGATCTTATATAAACATTTCAAAAACATAGCAAAATGTCTATTGATAATTTTCATCCTAAAATCACCACACACTAAATCCAAAGTAAAATTAAACTTTTGTCATCTAAAGTTAGGTCAAGGATGGTGAGAAAAAAGTCATATTTGTGCCCATGTCTTTCTCCCTTTGTGATAATAGTTGATTTAATAGTTTGTTACTCTATTTAAAAGATAATATGACAATAATATCTCATTGTATCATACACACCTATCTAATAATCCAATTTTTAAAGGAGTTTTTAGCAATAGAAATTTAGTTTTTGAAATAACCTTAGACTTTGTTTTACCAAATGCATCACAGATTTTACAGTGAATATTCTCACCTTCAAAGAGACATACTGATATTATTAAGATTTTTTTTTTTTTAAAGAGGGGGCATTTTCTTTTGAAATTTGCTTTTGAGCAAGTTTAAAAGACACTTACATTTAGTCTCATTACATTAAAGGACGACTATTCTTTGGAGTCAAAGCCATGTTACTTGAATTTTTACCCACTTTATTCAGGAAACTTGGCTCTCAATGGCTAATGTCTGTTTCCAAAAACCAAATCCAACTTTAAATCATAATTTTTCCATCAACCTGAGATATCCAAAAAATTCACCATGGAATCTTGAAGGCATTAACATAAAAGATACTTTCCAAAATATCTTCAGCAGTGAGAAAATCATTAAAATTATTCCCCGCATTCCAAAATAACTGTCTTAAGGAGGTCAATGTTTATTAGAAAATCTTAAACCTGGTACATTTGAAAAATAGCTGCATTATGTAACAGTCACAAACTCATGTAAATATACTGTCTGTTCCTTCCTTCACTTTGAGTATTTTAAAATTCAAATTCCTTACTATGGTCTAGAATGCTAGACCATTGGTCCTGGCCACTGTGTCCTTCTCTGACCTCTGCTAACTCTATTCCAGATACACTGGCCATCTTCAAAACCACATCAAACACACTGCTTTCTCTGGCCTCTGCTTGCTGTTTCCTCAAAATGGAATGCTTTATGAACAAATGTTCTCAAGCTTGCTTTCTTACTACATTCAGATCACTAATCGGCTGTTACCAGATTAGAGAGGCCTTCCACGATCACCCACTTAAATACCTATACCCCTTATCTATCTTTATTTTTTTCTTATTAACACATGAGATTATATTGTTTATTATTTGACTTCTACCCAGGAATTTAAGATCCACAAGGAGAAAAGATTCTTTTACCACTGTATTCAGTGCCAAAAACAGTACATAGCATATAGTAAATGCTCAAGAAATATCTGTCAAATATTGAGTGATTAACTGAATATTGTATTTAATTAGCGGCTACCCACCCTATTCTAGGTGGGGAAAAGGGGTGAGAGAAGGATACTATTTCTTCAAGGAGTTCACAGTCTATTAGGAGAAATGGACATATAAATAAATAATCACAATGAGTAGTGTTAAAGATAAGAAGAAGAATATATTATAAAGTAGATGGCACAAAAGAAATAAAGAATTCCAAATAGTCAAGGAAGATTCCAAAGAGAAGGATTATTTTGAACTAATAATCAAATAGATTTTAACAGTTGGAAAAAAATGAAAAAAAAATTTCCAAAACAGCAAGCAGGTAAATACACTTTAACAAATGTTTGCTGTGCTTATGAGATAGCAGGTACTCTTATAATTACCAACAAGAAACAAGAACTAATGCTGAAGATCTTATAATATATTGGGTGGATAAATAATTTTATGAATATAAGGATCATTTTGATGGCACTATGCATGGTGAACTCGTAGAGAATCAGATGCTTCTCTGTCAGATGCCCGATAGATAGGGAAATCTACATTTACCTTAAGAAGGACACAGCTCTACTTATTTCATTAACTATCTGCTTCCATATGTCGGGGAAATTCTTCCATGAAACCATCCTAAACGGCAAAAGAGTCAAGTGCTATGGGGAATGAAGAGAAGAATAAAAAGATGATATATAAAATTTTGTCTCCAATAAAAAAACAATTATTATTCATCAAGCAACTTGAAGTTTTTTTTAAAAAAATGTTTTATGCTAACTAGTTATTTAATGATATTAAATATACCAAGAGTTCTCACCAAATCTATGCATAATTAATTTGAGGAAAAGAAAAATAATAGGTCATAATATATTTCTTCCAATTTTGATTAAAAAAAAAAAAATACTGGTCACTATTCCATGGTGCTACTCACAAATAACTGTAGGGAGGAAAAACATATCTTGAAGCTAAATAATAACAGTATGGTGTTTAAAATTGGAAACTACAAAAAGCTTTCAATATTTTTTTTTAAAAGTGATTGTATTTATTTAGTTAAATACACAGAACAGAGATGAATGAAAAGGCCTATAAACTGGATCAATGGTGCAATCTTTATTAGAATAAAAATATTCTTCATAGCATCCTGTAAATTATATTACAGCCATATGATATATAATAGCATTACACCTGGATTAACAAAATTAGAACACTGACAAATATGCTCCATGTAGAATAATTGGTTATGGCTATAAAGTGAAAAATAAAACTGACTTTTTAACACACTGGGATCCTATTCTGAAGCGAAGGATGTCAAAATGACAAAATTATACGCTTTATGAATATAGTCTCATTGATGACACAATAGATTAAAAATAAAAATTCTAAGACACAGTTTTATTTAGCTTTACTTTTGGCGATGAACAGTAAAAAGAAAACTGTCTTTAGTTACTCCTTTTTTAGTTATCTCATCTATAAAATTTTGATGAAACAAGTTGTCAAAAAATCCTACTTAATTGAAATCACTATTCCATCCTATTAGTATCAGTCGTATGCAGAATCTAGTATGCCCATTCTTATGAAAACTTCTCAGCTTTGGAGAAAAATGTACTCTCCATGAGAGTATGGACTATGCATGAATTTGTACTGTTTTCTTACCTATAAGTTTCTTAAGGGCAGACATAGTCAACACATACAGTGTCTGGCATGTGTCTGTTATGTTGTAAATAGAAAAAGAAAGTAGATAAATGCCTATCATGTTATTACAGAGAGGAAAATGCCTGTAAGGAGAATGTGCATCTGTAGAGGAATTTATTACAAGAATAATTTTATCTTACCTTGGATAAAGGAAAATGAATATGGGTAGAATGTTAAAAATGTTTATAAATCATTTACTTTTTGTATAAAAGAAGTTCAAATTTATCTTTATTCTTTTGTTTTAGTGAAAATATACTGAGCAAGGTAAAGTAGCTGAACCAATACAAACCCGTTGTCCACTTATAAAGAGCCAGACTTAGCCATAAATAAGACAAAAGAAACGAGGCTTCACTTTGTGAAATGAGGAAAAATGGGCCAGTTTTGAAAATGGTCCTATTTATAGAAAGAAAGAAATAAGAGAGATGACAATCATGAGAGAGACAAGAAGAAACTATTAAGACAAAACTTGGTCTCTAGATGGTACTATAAGGGTACATATCCTGCTAATTTAGATGGTACATTAACACCAGAGTTGACTCCCATTTTTTTCATGAACAAGTTACTGACTTCAACAAACTAGGAATTACCAGACCATCTTCTCAGAGGAGTTACTAATACTATGTCTGTCACCAATCTCATTCATGCCAAGGAAGAACACACATTCTGTAGGCAGCTACTTCATGAAACATAGGCTATAAATGAGTATAGGCAGCTATTTCTTATCATTTCCTCTTTTTTCACTTATATTTCCTATCTCAAAGGTCTCTTTTAAAAGATCCTCAGTGATATGAGCCTATAATTTGGTTTGACCAAATGGGTAGATAAAAGAAGCAGGAATAGAACAGGTCTTGACTTCAGTAGTGATAACATACTAGGCCTCCCTATGAATCTAAGCAGAAACAAATGACAGAGTACAAACTACAGAGTATGTCTTGGCCCATCAAGAAGACACCAGCCCGAGATCATAACTTTCACTATCCAAGCATGAACTTTGCCTTTAAAAAGGCTTCAGATGAAGAGACTTCTTGAGTGTTGTATGTGGCTTACCCAAGGTCTCTTTGAAAAACAGGTTATGTCACTCAGGTCTTGCCTAGTCCTCCAGCCTTTCTCTCGTGGCTGCTTTAGTCAACTCGGAGCCACTGTGGATAATGCTATGTCACATAAATAGATCTTCAACAGCCTCACTTAGGAATGCTTCCCACAAGAATTAAAAGAAGTAAAAGCAGATAATGCTCAGAAAACAAGTTTTGTAATGTACAGTAATTGTTGTCTTGATGTTGAGATTTTCTCTGCTTTTTTTTACAGACCTTCCTAGACCCCTCCATTTCTGGGTAACTCTTGCTTATTGACTTTTTTGGTCTGGCTTTGTGACTACCAACCTTGCTCTGTCCCTTCAACCTCTGACAATGTCCTAACTGCTCATTAATTTCAAAGAATTTAATTCTCTAGTTTTCCCTGGTCTGGATTGTTTTTGATTTGCCTCCGTGATCTCTAACTCATTACTACATTTACCATTTTCCTCATTTAATCCTTTAAACACTCAAGCCTCATCTAAGCAGAACTTAATGAATATTGTCCAATATGACATCAAACTATTGTTAATGATCAACTAGAAAACACACCTGATATAAAATGCAAAACTCAAAAGTAATACTTATTTAAGGCCTTACTTTCCTCCATTTTTTATGTTCATGGTATCTTTTGGTCTTTAACCTCTCCTAAATGAATCTGTCTCATCAAAATAGTGCTGATGTCAACTGGCTAAGTACTCTAACATATGATCCCTGCCACATGGGCACCTGACCCAAGAGTAACCATTTCTAAACTGGCTCATAACTTATTATGGGTTATAGTCCCCAAACTAATGGTGGTTTACTTTTCAATAGGTAAGTAGAAATAATTGATATGTGGATGTAGCTAACTCACATTAATGATTGAACATTTGAGAGAAAATTCACTAAATCCTTCTGCTGAAGTTTATGAAGCTCAAATTCAACTAGGGCCTATCCTAGTCTCAGAGAAGGCCTTCTCTGTTGTTAAAATTTCCAGAGATTCTGCATTCCCTATCCTTCCGCATGCATTTTTTTTTTCCAAAATCCTCTTTCAACTGATCTGACCTGACTGGGCTTCTGCCTCTTGCAAGGAAACAAGCCTCAATAAAACATTGCTGAAATGAAAATTTATAGCACACTGAAAACTTCACTTTGAATTCAAATGGAAAAGAATATTTAAATTAACAAAAATCCTAATTGTAGTGGTTATGAATAGGGATGCTCATCAAGTTAATATAATAACCTATTCTGGCTTATGTGACATTAGATCGAAAATGTTATTTTCTTAATTATATTAATGTACAATGGATCTTTATTGCCACCCTTTAACTGTCTAGTCTACGTGCAAGCTCCCTCTGCTTTATTTTTACTTTTACAATCAGAAATATATATTGAATTACTCTGATCATAAATGGATCACCCACGGTACCATATAAACAGCTGCACTTCCCTTGCAAACTATGCCAAACAAGAAAAATCCAGAATCTAGACAGTATTGACTGTCACTAACATTTATCCAGAACTAATCTTTCACTGGTTCTAAGTCAATCACTTTCCAATGGTGACTCCTCGATCTTTGGTCTCTGATAAAAATGTCTGGTTTGTTGTACTGACTGGTGGCTGTATTCTTCGGTTTGATATTATGTGTCATTTTCTTTTCTGGTCTAGTCTCCACTTGAATCTCAATTCTGCCATTTCCATAATTTTTGCATGATGTGTAACTTGGGGCAAAAGACCCTCATACTGGCAGTCATGATACTGAAGCCCTTTCTCAGACCAAACTAACACCTCCTATCCTCAAGACTAGCGTCATGAATTTGATAATTTCCTACTTAGTGAATAAACTATGTAAAAAATGTCTTTTGACAGAATGGGTATTTACCAGATGTATTTTGGGAGACACATAACTTTGCAGTTTTATATATATTATGGTATATATTTAACAGAAGTCTCTATTCTTAACTTTATATTATCGTGTACTCATTAGTAAATTATCATTTTTGCAGTGATTGGACAATGGTTTTTATCCAGTTAATAAGTATAT
>NW_011888967.1:104584-117617 GCF_000151845.1 Pteropus vampyrus | reverse complement strand
TAGTAATAATAGCTAATGTAGCTTCTGCCTATGTTGAGCACTTGAAAAATGTCACGCCCTCTACAAGATTTCTAAACACGTACACCACTTAATCTTTAAAACAGTCCAAGGAGAAAGGTACTGTATTATTTTATTGTCCAGATGAGGAAACTGAGGCTGAAGTCATTACAAAGATTTCATAAAATCACACTTTTAGAGGTTAACAGAATCTGAATTTGAAAACAAAAAATATAAGACCCTGAAATCCAGACAAACCATTGCATCCTTCTGACACTCATGGTAGTAATAACAGCATATCTTCTAGGGTAATCTAGACCTTATTATTCCTAACTGTGAAAGGAAAATTTGATAGCTTTGGTATATTAAAAAGGGACCTTTGAATGATGAATGTCTCCATAAACAAAATGAAAAGCAATAAGCCATGAGGAACTATTTTCCCCAAATTAAGATTAAATATTTTTATAATTAAAGAATTACAAATTAAAAAGAGAAAAAAATAAACATTAAAAAATCATTTTGAGTAACTGAAAGTTATACCCATTGATTGGCAGCTCTGTATTCCCCCCTTCCTCTAGCCCTTGGCAACCACCACTCTACTTTCTGTCTCTATGATTTTGGCTACTCTAACTATGTCATAGAAGTGGAATCACAGTAATTATCTTTTTGTGACTAACTTATTTCACTTAGCATAATGTTCTCAAGTTTCATCCATGTCGTAGCATATGTCAGAATTTCCTTCTATTGCATGTTTATACCAATTTTGCTTATGCATTTATCCATCAATGGACACCTGGGTTGCTTCCACATTTTACTTATTGTGAATATTCCTGCAAAGAACATGAGAATGTAAATATCTTTTCAAGATCCCGATCTCAATTCTTTTAGATATCGAGTGGGATTGCTGGATTGTACACTTAAAAGTTTAAGAGAGTAGATCTTATGTTAAACATTCTAAAACAATTTTTAAAAAGATAAAAAAGATAGTTCTCTGAGCCCTGCATCTATTGCTCCTCTGAAAATCTTATAGAAATTATTGAACAAATATAAAAGGCAAGTAAAACCAAAATTATGAACAACAAAAAATGACTCTATCTGTCAGGTTATGTCAAAAAAAGAAAGTCATATGAGCTATTTTAATAGATTACTAAAGAATTTGTTACACAGGTGTTGGAAGGTAAAAAGAACTAAAGAGATTCTGAGTTAACACAGATATTAGTAATTGCAGGAAGCATTTAAAACTCCTAAGGCTAAGAATATAAAAAGGAAGAAGAGGTAAAGTTATCAAAATCTAGGAGAGTGAAGAAGAAACACCTCCTTAGCCCCCTCCTCCCATGTTTGCTATTTGAGATGAATAAGATTCAGCCAAAGCTCCATTCACCAAGGTGAATATGGCTTATCGCTGTGGCACCTCTGAGGGGACAGGGAATGGCTAGAGTGCCTCAGAGAAGCACCTATATCTGTGCTGGAGGGAGAATGCCCAGAGCTGAAAACAAAAAGCTAGTTTCTTCTCCCTCCTTCTGCCTTTCATGCTCCTTGCTCTCTATTTGCAGAACCCCACCAGAGAAGCTAGCTGATTATAAAATGTAAAAATTTAATTTTGGAGTCTCATCTCTAATGTAAAAACAAGAATGAAAAAGGGTGGGCTTGCAGGTAATAAACAGGTAATAATTAGCACAGTGACAAGAGTAGATAGGGAAATTTGAGGAAAATCTGGAAGACTGTGTGGAAAATTGACATTTAAAAATGGCCCCAATTATTTCACTCCTCCTTTTATCCATACCCTTTTCAATATGACCTTACTACTGCTCCCATCAAGATGTGAAGCGTTTTTCTTTACTCCTTTTGTCTGGTATTTTGATTTACTTTGACCAAAAAAAAAAAAAAAACAAAAAACAAACAAACAAACAAACAAAAAAAAACGCTGGAAAGAGCAGTGTGCTCATTTCAAGCTTAAGTCTAAAGGGGTCTTGTATGCTTGTGTGCTTCTGCTTTCCCTCTTAGAGTACTGCCTCTTCTACAAGAATAATCCCAGAAACTTCTACAGGAAGGTGAGTGAGCACATGGAGGAGAGACAAGTCATCCCCACCAAGGCCCTGCCAGGCCAGCTAGCTCCCAGATTAATTTAGAACCTCTGTCTTAAACTCTAGGAGAAAAAACAGGAAGCTATGCCTAGGAGTCTTCCTATACTCTTCTTTACTTTGGCTCTTTGGCTTGCCTAGCTAGCTCCATGTTCAAGCAATTTAAAAGGAAGCCTGTCTGTGGATGCCCTGCCCATTGCACACAGCCTGCAGCCATTCCTCTTTTGAAGAGAAACAGAGCCACACTACTGCAGAGGAAATCCATATTAGTTGAGTGTAATTATCAGCCTAGTCTTTCAATCACATCTATGAAATGAAAACTTCAGATGACCAAATATTTCAAGAATCCCATAGTAGGAAAAAGAAGGACTAGAATGAACAAACAAAATTTAACCAAGAGGAAAAATATATAAATCAGTGAGTAGAACAGAACTTTAGAATGTATTCTAATAAACTTTTATCTTCATAAATTATGTAGAAAGTGTTATAAATATAAGAAGATGTAATATCTGATATTAAAAATACAGGTTTTGAATAACAGATTCATTGGAAAAGTGGCAAAATAAATTGTTGGTCTACAGATTAATCAATAATCAAGAAGAAAAGTTAAAAAATCCATTCCTAAATTACGTTTAAAAAGATATATTAAGAAAATACAAGAAAAAATGTAGAGACATGGACATTAGATTTGAACTTCAAGCTCTACCTAATAGGAATTCAGAAGTTATTCAGAATAGTCACAATGGGAAGGAAGAAACAAACAAACAACAACAACAACAACAAATCTTTATAGAGTAATACTTTCTGAGTTTTAACTTTTAAAGGGGAAGTTTTAAAATAGAAAGGCCTACTGAAGGCCAAGCCAGATAAAAAAGACTCACACTAAGGCACAACCTTGTGAAATTCTAAAACTGCATATATAAAGAGAATATTCAGAAAGTTTCTAAAGAGAAATGCATACATATGTGCACACACGCACACACACACACACACACACACACACACACACACACTCACATCTCCCCACATGCACAGCCAACAAAGTGATGAGATTCATTCTAATGAATTATCCATGCTGAAGAATAGAAAGTAGAATTTTAAAAGTTATGATCAAAAATGATTTTGAACAGAGTTCTATATACACATTCACCTGTATTAAGAAAATAAAAAATATTCTGACAGTTAAGTCTTCTAATAGTATTACCCATGTACTAATTTCTGGAAAACAAAACCACTTAATGATATATTTTTTAAAAATTTAAATATAAAAAGATATGAGATGCAAGAAATAATTGCCTTCATATCTACTAGGATGGCTATAATCAAAATATAAATAATAGCGAGTATTGGTCAAGTTGTAAAAAAATTGGAACCCTAATACATTGCTAATGAATATATAAAATGTGCAGCCGTTTTGAAAAAAATGTTTGCCAGCTCTTCAAAATGTAAAAAATGGAGTTCCTATACGACTCCTCAATTCCATCCCTAAGTATATATCCTGGAATTAAAAGAATATGTTTACATAAAAACTTGTACACAAATGAT
Organism: Pteropus vampyrus; assembly: GCF_000151845.1. Classification (NCBI taxonomy): domain Eukaryota; kingdom Metazoa; phylum Chordata; class Mammalia; order Chiroptera; family Pteropodidae; genus Pteropus; species Pteropus vampyrus. The sequence goes on along the minus strand of NW_011888967.1, from coordinate 113,994 downwards.
CACAGCAGCATTATTCATAATAGCCAAAAAGCAGAAATAGCTCAATGTCCAATAACCGACGAATGGATGGACAAAATGTGGTATCTTCATACAATGGCATATTATTAAGCTATAAAAAGGAATGAAGTATTGACACAAGCTTTAACATGATGAATCTTTAAATCATGACACTAAGTGAAAGAAGCCAGACAAAAAAGGCCACAGACATGTATGATTCTACTGAAATGTCCAAAAAAGAAAATCCACAGAGACATAAAGTAGAATAGATTAATAGTAGAATAGATTAATAAATTCATGCGTAATTAGAATGTTATTGGTTTCCAGCGGCTGAGTGGATGTGGAAATGGGGAGCTGACTACTATTGGATATGGATTTTCTTTTGTAGGCAATAAAATTTTCTGGAATTAGACAGTGGTGATAGTCACACAACCTTAGCATATACTAAGAACCACTAATTGTACACTTAAAAAGAATGGCATGGTGGTATATGAACTATATATCAATAAAAATTGGAAAAGGAAAAGTAATAATGGCAGTTGAATATCATCCAGACAAAAGGAATAAGTCTTGAAAGTTATCAAAAGGTGCTTTATATATATTTTAATCTTGAAAGAGTCATACTTAAGGTGAAAACTTTGTCCCCACATTTTTTATTATAAATTATTCAAATACATAGAATAGTTTTTAAAAATAAACACCCATACTTCCTTCACCAGATTCAGTAATTAATATATTTTATTTTGGCCAAACCATTTGAAAGTAAGTTCCAGATAGAAAATTTCATTGTCAAATGATTCTTCGAGAATCTCCTTATAAGTACACTCTTCTATTTAACCATAATATCATTGTCGCACCTAAAAAAGCAGCAATAATTCAATAACATCTAATATCAAGTCCATACTCAATTTTCCCAAACTGTCCCCAAAACATCTCTTATAAATGGTTTGTTTATATTTATTTATTTTCCCTATAAACAACAAAAATGTGTTTCTCACTGCTCTGGAGGCCAGAGTCCAAGATCAAGCTGCCAGCATGGTTGAATTCTGGTGAGAATCCTCTTCTTAGTTGCAGACTACTAACTTCTCCTTGTATCTTCACATGGTAGAGAATAGGGAGAGCTACATGTTTTGTTTTTTTAAAATCCAGAATCCAAATCAAGATTCAAACAATGAATACATTCAACCATTATGTCCATTTATTTCCTTTGAATCTAGAAAAGCCTCCCACCATGATTAATGATATTGACTTTTTAAATAATCCAAACTAGCTTTCTTGTAGAATGTTCTGCACTTTGCACATGTCTTATTGCTTCCTTTTAATATGTTCCCCTATGCCTATATATTCTACAAACTGAAAGTCAGATCTAAAGATGTAATTAGATTCATATTAAATATTTCTAGCAAGAATACTTTCCAGTTATATTGTATATTTCATATGTGCCATATAATGTTGTCCCATCATCAATGACAACATTTTTCATTTAGTTAAGCTGTTGAGAGACAGATTTCTGTATTGTAAAGGTACATATTACCATTTATAGTCAGTGAGTTGTCTGTGGGCTGAAATTTGGCACAGTGTAAATAAATTATTCCTCCATATTCTTTCATACCACGGTTTGACTAGTGGTTGATGAGCCTTATCTCAATCTTTTTTTTATATATATTGGAGATTGGAAAACAGAATATTCTCTTTTATATTACCTTCTACATTTCTTAGCTGTAATTCTTTAAAAAGTTTTCCTTCTCACCTATTCTCTCTTACTCACTCACTTGATCACTCTCTTTGAATACCATTATAAATTATGGATTTTTAAATATGTACTATGTTATAATCAATTACCATCAATTTTTAATGCTTAAATTGTTGCAAATGGGGCAGTGGAGCCCCTTCATGTCAGTTTCTGTGTCCTTTCAACATAGCTGCATTTGTTTCAGAGCACTTCCTTGTCTTCTGGCACAAGTACTTCTGTACTCAATTAGTATTATCTGGTCTCCAGATGTTAATGGCCACACTCGAAAATATCAGAAAAACAAACAAAAATGTCTATAGCTCTTAAAATACATGTAGCATACTTGTTTTATGGTACTAAAAGCTCTTCTGCACAAAATTATTATAATTTCTTGAGTGTTGACTCTTTTACTTCCCTCACTGTATTGTTAACTAAATTCATTTTCTTTCCACTGAAAAAAAAAGTCTCTCAAGTAGTCCCCTCGTCTCTAGCCCAAGGACCATAGCCTTAGGCGGCCCCTTAATCACAGGTGGAGTTAGCCTAAATTTTGATGGAAAACAAACATATCGGTTCAAACATTTTGCGCACGTGATAGTATATAAACCATTTTCCTTGTGATCCAGAACTAATACACATACGCACACTCAAGTGTATGTATCAAATAACAGTTTCATGAAACATTTGCATTTTCAACATGTGAAGTATTTTGATATTTTCTATTCTTTTCTATTCTGTTCTATTTCACTTACAATCAACTAATCACTGCCCCAAAGTTTAAAATAAAACACCTGATTTAAGGCTATAGGAGAACTAAATTTCTCAGCAGGAGATTATAATCCAGAAAAGAAACTGAAGAAGATTACAGAATCTGAATCAGGAGATATAGGACTGAAAAAGTATTGACACAGAGTGCAAGTTACAACAGTGTACAGTGTATAAAAATATATTTATATGTGTATTATATTATGTATTCTATATTATGTATCACATATTCCTTTTCTTTTATTAATGTGCTAAAATACCTTCGTTGATCTATGTGAAAGTACTCAAAGTATTCTTGAATAAATGTTTATGATTTTTCTACGGTCAAAGAATGTTATGCTTTTTTGACAACTGTATCATCTCTGACGACTATAAACATTTCTCTCTGGAAAAATGAGGGCCATTAGTCCCTTCATGAATACCTCCCACATTGTGTTTAATCTCTTTCCATTCCTCAACAGAGAATGGAAATTACCTTCTAATTAAGAGAGGAGATGAGGCATCTGAAAAATGCAAAGTAAAGGGCTTGCAGAAATGAACAACTCAGGCAGTTAAAGTCCATTCCCTACTTCCCTCTCCCCCATCTCCAGGACTCCCCAACTAACATGTTTTCCCATAGCTACCTCCCCCACCTCAAAGGACTCTCCAGCTCACATCTGTTGATTCATGGCTTGCCAACCAACTAATGTCCTTCCTTATCTCTGTAGCTGTGTAGGAATAACAAGACTGTATAAAACTGCCTGTTATGTTACATTTAGGGCTCAGCCTTTGGATAGGAATCCGCTAGCAGGTGCTGACATTAATAAGTGCTGTTTCCTGCTTATAGACTTGGCGTCCCATCTGTCTGTTTGAGAATCCTATAACAGTGCTGATAACGCCAAGGGCACGGGTTCTACAAGACAAACAACCTATAAGACCAGTGGTCTGGAAATTCCTCCCTCTTTCAGCCCTGCCCCCCACCTGAAGCTTCCCCTCCCCATCCTGAGTCATGAGGCACAGGTGAAACCTCAGACAAAGGAATCACACACCCCTTGTGTGGACACTGCAGAGGTATATAAACTGTAATAAATCTAACCAAAGCGAGCTTACACTTGGCGTTGTTAACCCCACATGCTTCACCGGCCAATAAATTCTCCTTCTTCTAACAAAGTTGTTTGAGCGTCCAATTTCCTCCTTCGGGTGTCACTTCCTGCAACTTAATGAGTCTCCCTGTCTCTGTTCATTGCCTCTAATTTCAGGTTAAATTATCATTCACATTGCTGTTAACCAAGGCGAGGTCACTTCAAGCTCTTTAAAACCTCCATAAAACTGTTACCAATGCATAGAGGAGTGTATTGGTTTCTTAATGTGTCTGAAAATTACCAGAAATTTAGTTTCCTAAACATAAATTTACTATTATTAGGTTTTAGGAAAAAATCCATTCCTTAGCCTTGTCCACCTTTTAGAGGCTACCTGCATTTCTTGGCTTATGGCCCCTTCCTCCATCTTAAAAACTAACAACATATGATCTAATCTCCCTCTCCCTCTCCCTCTCCCTCTCCTACTCCCTCTCTCCTTTTGCCCACCCCACCCCCAACACCACCACTCCCATCCTTCTTCCCTCCCTCTGGATGTATAGGTGTCTGGGTTGTTTGCGTCTATGGGGTGTATGTATGCATATATGTGTGTATTTGTGTATGTATGTACACATATTTGATACTTCCCTTACTACCTTTCTCTTATAAGGAGAGGTCCCTACAATTAGATCAGGTCCATCTGGATAATCCAGGATATTTCCATCTCAATATCCTTAACTTAATCACATCTGAAAAATCACTTTGCCATAGAAGATAACAGATTCACAGGTTCTGGGGGGTTAGGATATTGACAACATTCGGGGGATGGGACATTATCTGCCTTCCACAGGGAATAAGTAAAAATGCTTCAGCATGCCAGACGAATCGCTTCACTATCAGTTGAATTCCTGTTTTCTAACTCATCTCCTGCCTCTGCCCACCATCAGTTGTCACTCTGGGATCCAGTCAGCACATGGAACCACTGACTTTGTCAAATAACATTATTTTGTAAGTTGTGTTTCTTTTAACATTCTGTTTCTTTTGCCTCTGAAATGCTCCCCCACTTCTCCGTCTGCTGAACTCCAACTAAGTTTTTCAAGACCCAGCATAAATGGTATCTCTTAGGAAAATGATATACTCCCATATGGAAGTCTCAGTCACAAGTAAGTTGCTCCTTGTTATATTGCTTTGCTTTAAGTCTTTTAGAAAGTTTATAGCACTGGACTGTAATGTTTGTTTCCTCGTCTTTCTTTCCAAAGGCAACGTAAGATTCTCAAGAGATTAAACTACTCATCCTTTGTGTTCTAGAGTACCTCTATCTAGCAAGAAACAGACTAACTAAATAATAATAATAATTAATAATAATAATAAATACTAAGTTAAAGCAATTATCTGTGGTACTGCAAAGTGTCTGACAGGAAAACCACTTGCCCAACTTCAGAAATGAATGTGGCCACGTATCACTAATCTTCACAATTAGTACAACTAATGTGCAAAGTCATCATTGCCAGAGGGACCTCAGATTGCATAATGGTATAGAGGTAAAATCTGCCAAACAGGGAGTACAGCTGAGAGGGATCAAGCCAAGGAATGTAAGACAAAAATGTATGTTTACTGAGAGGAGATCGTATAAAATGGAAAAAGCAAGTTATGTCAGGATATGTGGCATGAAGAAAAAAGAACAAGAAAGATGGAAAATGGCAGTGGGAAATAGAACAGGTGGAGACATTTAGAAAGTCATTTGGTAAATTTTCTCAATATACAAATAAAAAGTAGCAATAAAAAACATGGCAAAAAACACCTTGCCACACCATACTTAGTCAAACTGCTGAGAACCAAAGACAGAAAGAATGTTTTAAAGGCAGATAGAGAAAAGTGACACATTATTCACAGGGCAATATTGATGTGAATTTTGGCTGACTTGTCATCAGACACAATGGAAGCTAGAAAGCAATGAAACAGCAATTTTAAAGTGCTGAAGGACAAACATATCCCACCTACAATTCTACAATCAGCAAAATTTTTTATACAAAATGAAGAAAAAAATATATATATGTATACACACACACACATATAAGCATTAAATATATTGATTATAAATGTTAAATAAATATTAATGTATTATATAAATATATATTAAATATATAATATATAATAAATATGTTAATATTTATTACATATGACTTTTTTCTTTTCTTGATTTTTTAAACACATTTGTTCACTGAAAGCAAAAAGTAATATTTTGTGAAGCTTACAAAATATGTAGATGTACAATGTATGTTAATATTTACATTCCAAATCACACTGCTGGCACAAAGGATACGAGGGAGATAGATGGAATAAATAACAAGAAATAGGTGAAATGAAGAACGTATGATTTCCTGTGTATGGCAGCAGAACAAATCCACTGTAAAGAATTGCAGAATCATACTTATTAAAATGCTAGGCCAGAGCTAGCAGTAGTTTTGCATGTTCTTGATGCTGAGAACACTGTGTGCCTTTCCGGCTGTGGGTTGGCAGAGAGAGCCATGCTGTCCCAGCAACATGGCCTCTACATGAGTAGTTAGAAGTAGCATGGGCTAACAGAGTAAGAGAGCCTGTGTTTGAGACACGACTCTGTTTATGGTGTGTCCTTGAATAATCACTTAACTGCTGCCATTTCTGCAAAATAGGAAGAAACACGCTAACGTGAATGTTTTCTGAGGATTAGGAATGATATCCGTAAGTGCCCAGCACAGTGCCTGGAATACAGCAGTGTGATTTGGAATGTAAATAATAAATACTAAAATGAAAGATGACATTGAAGAAGGATGACTTGTACCTTTTAGTGAATTCATATCTAAAAGGAGTGGGATTGTTTTAAAGTCGAATTTAAGCATAGACTCACATTTCTTCTCCTTTGATGACTTAGCATCAGCCCAGTCCAATAACTTTAGAACAGTTCTGGTTATGAAACAGATTGTATCAGAGCCAGCAGGAGTCAGACCCAGCCGCAGATGTTTCTTGCTGAAGGACAATCCAAAAGGGCAAAGAGGACAAGGGCTGCCAAGTCCCCTCTCTGGTCATTCAAACAGGGAAAGGAAAAAGAGAGCTTGGTGACAGAAGGACCCAGGTGCCGCTTAGTGTGTGTTGTGGGGGATGCCTAAAAAGCCACCTGAGTCCTCAGACTTCCATGTACTCACCCTATGGCTTGAGTAGCCACATTTCCAGAGCAAAAGCTGATAAAATAGAAATAAAAAAGAAAGGCTGAGGAGACCATGTGCCTTGGAATAATTGATAACAAAATTCAGTGCCAAGCGAGGGATGTACAGCTGTTCAATTTTGAGAATTGTTTCATTCCTTAAAAATAAAACTTGGGTTTACTAAAGCCTAAATTTATATTTACTTGCATGTCCCTCATATTTTGTAAAACAAAGATGGATTGTCGAACTAAGATCTTGATTGCTCAAAGGTGTGACTCTTAGAATGTTTTATTGGTTTCATAAACACGTATTTAAAATGTTAAACTAATAGCAAAATGCAACATAGCATATAAAATAATAAGCAAAAACCTTACCAGGAAGGTCCACACTAAGGAATATATATTATTTTTTCCAGTTCTGTGAAACCCACTTACAATGACAATTTGAATGAAAATCTCACTTTAAGAAAATATTCATTATATCAATTTCTTCTTCCACAAGTAATTTCATCCATGCTGCCAACCATTATGTATAAACCCCACATAGCTAAAATTTTCTCTATTTAGCTGCCTTTCCTTTTTCCATCTACTTTCACATAATTTTCAGGCCAATCACATCTTTTCTATGAGCAAACTCAGAAATTTTGAAACCAGGGCAGTGGTTATTATTTTGTATTTATCTATGTTTTTGGTCTCTACATAGTTGCTTTTAAGATGCAAAGATACTTTATTTACAAAAACATTATTTTGCACCTCCTCGTCAATAGCTTTAATGATAATATACACATACTTGAAGACTTTATGTGAATTGGTTAAAATTACTTACAGTTTTCCCTTCACAAAATATTCCTTGTGCAACTCTAAGCTTTCAGAGAATATGCTACAGTGTCAGAATGTTATGCAAACATCATCATATTGCATATCTTAGTAAATTTTATATTTTTCTTTCGTCAACTGCAATCCTACTTAAACAGTGTGCCTTGTAAAATATCTCTACAGATCCTCACCTAAGCAGGGTCAGAAATTAGTTCTTAGCTAAAACGTTCTGAGCCAAAGCGTCCTACTAGTGAAACTATTTTCTCAAAGTTAAGCATCTGGAGAAATCGCTTTGACTTTTTCAGGAAGATGGAATAAAATCTCTAAGCATAGACTTTTTTGCAAGGGTAGTTTAGATAAGCTGCTTGGAGATTTTAAATGCTTATTATTTTATTCTAATGGCTTTTGAAGGCACATAGGCTGAGAGAATAGATCAAGAAGAGCTACAATAATTTAATTGTAAACCATTAAAAAGAAGAAGAACCCCTTCAACAAGATTAAAGTCAAAGGGATCTCAATGCCTAACTTTTTCTTACTTCCACTAAACAGTTCTAAACTCCTTCCCGTCATGTATCAGTTCAGTGTACAACATAATTTGCTTTTAATTCAGTATTTTTTTGCTTAAGTAAAAATGACACTAACTGTGCAGATACTCACCTTGAGGATTAAAGAGAAAAATTCACTTTATTCTTGGATCTTTCACAGGCTTAGTCAACACAGGATGCCTCTTAACAGAATAACATTTTAAAGTAACCTAACTGCAAATCTACCAGCCTAGTGGGGAAAAAAAAAAACATAGATGCTTGTTACCTGATATCAGAAATACAACATTCCTTCTCTTCAGTTTCCTGGTAAAATATCTTATTTTTGGCTTGTTCTATTAGTCAATTTGCTATTTTTTCCCCAGTTTTACATTTCCTCTTTTTCAGTGCTTAATGATGTTTCACTTCTATTGAGGTGTAAGGAGGCTGCTCAGGGGTTACTGCAACTCTTCCCCAATGCAATATTCAACATTTCTTCTCTCGAATCTTAGACCAAGGTTCTGTTGGTATCTTCTGTAAAAGGGCACGACCTTTAAAAACTCTTTCTCATAAAATCAATTATAGACCTCCATTTTGACCTAACAAAGCTTTTATAAGGTTTCATTATACAATTTTTAAATTTTGAGCCTCGTTGCTCAAGTAAGATGGAGAACTGAGTGATTACCAAAATACTTTGTATGGATTATTCAGACAGTGAGACATAATTATGCTGAGTTTTTGTTTTGGATAAATCAACACCTGCTTCCACTTCACTTTAAACAGATTTCTGAGGACTGAGGCTATGGCTACTTCATGAACACAATCGGGACATTTTGCAACTCAGTAAAGTATGTCAGGTTGGGATTTTAGTATATCCCAGGTGTGAACACGGAATAATCAGTCAAGTTGGATGTGTGATAATCTTTCTGTTCATCTTTAAACAATCACAGCCCAAGGTGCATGAGTTACACAAATATCATTGCATCAGAGATGCCAACCCTTAGTTTAATGTTTCCCTTATAGCAAAAGATATTAAACTGGTCAATTTGCTTTAACTCTCTTCATTTTTCTAAAATTCAGTTACTTCATTTTTAGAGATAATTGAAATCTTACCTTATCATGAGATATCTCACAGAAATGTGAGAAAAGATTCTAGACTTAGAGTATCATTTGAAATTACAGTCTGTAATTACGTGTGAGGGAAGATGCTAGGGGATTATTTTTTGTTCTGCTCAATACACCACATTGCACTCTTCTTTGTATTGTAGAACTTAAATATGCTATCTAATTAATCAACCAAAGCAAACAAAGTTCATCATGTAAGTTATGCTCTTACATTTTCACAT
>NW_011888967.1:96822-104534 GCF_000151845.1 Pteropus vampyrus | reverse complement strand
GTATGTTAATATTTACATTCCAAATCACACTGCTGGCACAAAGGATACGAGGGAGATAGATGGAATAAATAACAAGAAATAGGTGAAATGAAGAATGTATGATTTCCTGTGTATGGCAGCAGAACAAATCCACTGTAAAGAATTGCAGAATCATACTTATTAAAATGCTAGGCCAGAGCTAGCAGTAGTTTTGCATGTTCTTGATGCTGAGAACACTGTGTGCCTTTCCGGCTGTGGGTTGGCAGAGAGAGCCATGCTGTCCCAGCAACATGGCCTCTACGTGAGTAGTTAGAAGTAGCATGGGCTAACAGAGTAAGAGAGGCCTGTGTTTGAGACACGACTCTGTTTATGGTGTGTCCTTGAATAATCACTTAACTGCTGCCATTTCTGCAAAATAGGAAGAAACACGCCTAACGTGAATGTTTTCTGAGGATTAGGAATGATATCCGTAAGTGCCCAGCACAGTGCCTGGAATACAGCAGTGTGATTTGGAATGTAAATAATAAATACTAAAATGAAAGATGACATTGAAGAAGGATGACTTGTACCTTTTAGTGAATTCATATCTAAAAGGAGTGGGATTGTTTTAAAGTCGAATTTAAGCATGGACTCACATTTCTTCTCCTTTGATGACTTAGCATCAGCCCAGTCCAATAACTTTAGAACAGTTCTGGTTATGAAACAGATTGTATCAGAGCCAGCAGGAGTCAGACCCAGCCGCAGATGTTTCTTGCTGAAGGACAATCCAAAAGGGCAAAGAGGACAAGGGCTGCCAAGTCCCCTCTCTGGTCATTCAAACAGGGAAAGGAAAAAGAGAGCTTGGTGACAGAAGGACCCAGGTGCCGCTTAGTGTGTGTTGTGGGGGATGCCTAAAAAGCCACCTGAGTCCTCAGACTTCCATGTACTCACCCTATGGCTTGAGTAGCCACATTTCCAGAGCAAAAGCTGATAAAATAGAAATAAAAAAGAAAGGCTGAGGAGACCATGTGCCTTGGAATAATTGATAACAAAATTCAGTGCCAAGCGAGGGATGTACAGCTGTTCAATTTTGAGAATTGTTTCATTCCTTAAAAATAAAACTTGGGTTTACTAAAGCCTAAATTTATATTTACTTGCATGTCCCTCATATTTTGTAAAACAAAGATGGATTGTCGAACTAAGATCTTGATTGCTCAAAGGTGTGACTCTTAGAATGTTTTATTGGTTTCATAAACACGTATTTAAAATGTTAAACTAATAGCAAAATGCAACATAGCATATAAAATAATAAGCAAAAACCTTACCAGGAAGGTCCACACTAAGGAATATATATTATTTTTTCCAGTTCTGTGAAACCCACTTACAATGACAATTTGAATGAAAATCTCACTTTAAGAAAATATTCATTATATCAATTTCTTCTTCCACAAGTAATTTCATCCATGCTGCCAACCATTATGTATAAACCCCACATAGCTAAAATTTTCTCTATTTAGCTGCCTTTCCTTTTTCCATCTACTTTCACATAATTTTCAGGCCAATCACATCTTTTCTATGAGCAAACTCAGAAATTTTGAAACCAGGGCAGTGGTTATTATTTTGTATTTATCTATGTTTTTGGTCTCTACATAGTTGCTTTTAAGATGCAAAGATACTTTATTTACAAAAACATTATTTTGCACCTCCTCGTCAATAGCTTTAATGATAATATACACATACTTGAAGACTTTATGTGAATTGGTTAAAATTACTTACAGTTTTCCCTTCACAAAATATTCCTTGTGCAACTCTAAGCTTTCAGAGAATATGCTACAGTGTCAGAATGTTATGCAAACATCATCATATTGCATATCTTAGTAAATTTTATATTTTTCTTTCGTCAACTGCAATCCTACTTAAACAGTGTGCCTTGTAAAATATCTCTACAGATCCTCACCTAAGCAGGGTCAGAAATTAGTTCTTAGCTAAAACGTTCTGAGCCAAAGCGTCCTACTAGTGAAACTATTTTCTCAAAGTTAAGCATCTGGAGAAATCGCTTTGACTTTTTCAGGAAGATGGAATAAAATCTCTAAGCATAGACTTTTTTGCAAGGGTAGTTTAGATAAGCTGCTTGGAGATTTTAAATGCTTATTATTTTATTCTAATGGCTTTTGAAGGCACATAGGCTGAGAGAATAGATCAAGAAGAGCTACAATAATTTAATTGTAAACCATTAAAAAGAAGAAGAACCCCTTCAACAAGATTAAAGTCAAAGGGATCTCAATGCCTAACTTTTTCTTACTTCCACTAAACAGTTCTAAACTCCTTCCCGTCATGTATCAGTTCAGTGTACAACATAATTTGCTTTTAATTCAGTATTTTTTTGCTTAAGTAAAAATGACACTAACTGTGCAGATACTCACCTTGAGGATTAAAGAGAAAAATTCACTTTATTCTTGGATCTTTCACAGGCTTAGTCAACACAGGATGCCTCTTAACAGAATAACATTTTAAAGTAACCTAACTGCAAATCTACCAGCCTAGTGGGGAAAAAAAAAAACATAGATGCTTGTTACCTGATATCAGAAATACAACATTCCTTCTCTTCAGTTTCCTGGTAAAATATCTTATTTTTGGCTTGTTCTATTAGTCAATTTGCTATTTTTTCCCCAGTTTTACATTTCCTCTTTTTCAGTGCTTAATGATGTTTCACTTCTATTGAGGTGTAAGGAGGCTGCTCAGGGGTTACTGCAACTCTTCCCCAATGCAATATTCAACATTTCTTCTCTCGAATCTTAGACCAAGGTTCTGTTGGTATCTTCTGTAAAAGGGCACGACCTTTAAAAACTCTTTCTCATAAAATCAATTATAGACCTCCATTTCGACCTAACAAAGCTTTTATAAGGTTTCATTATACAATTTTTAAATTTTGAGCCTCGTTGCTCAAGTAAGATGGAGAACTGAGTGATTACCAAAATACTTTGTATGGATTATTCAGACAGTGAGACATAATTATGCTGAGTTTTTGTTTTGGATAAATCAACACCTGCTTCCACTTCACTTTAAACAGATTTCTGAGGACTGAGGCTATGGCTACTTCATGAACACAATCGGAACATTTTGCAACTCAGTAAAGTATGTCAGGTTGGGATTTTAGTATATCCCAGGTGTGAACACGGAATAATCAGTCAAGTTGGATGTGTGATAATCTTTCTGTTCATCTTTAAACAATCACAGCCCAAGGTGCATGAGTTACACAAATATCATTGCAGCAGAGATGCCAACCCTTAGTTTAATGTTTCCCTTATAGCAAAAGATATTAAACTGGTCAATTTGCTTTAACTCTCTTCATTTTTCTAAAATTCAGTTACTTCATTTTTAGAGATAATTGAAATCTTACCTTATCATGAGATATCTCACAGAAATGTGAGAAAAGATTCTAGACTTAGAGTATCATTTGAAATTACAGTCTGTAATTACGTGTGAGGGAAGATGCTAGGGGATTATTTTTTGTTCTGCTCAATACACCACATTGCACTCTTCTTTGTATTGTAGAACTTAAATATGCTATCTAATTAATCAACCAAAGCAAACAAAGTTCATCATGTAAGTTATGCTCTTACATTTTCACATAAGGAAATCAATTCAAATTAATACAGACACATTTATTTAGCAAGTGAACTTTAGAATTGAAACTTGAAGTCTTTTTCTTTTTCTTTTTCACTTAAATATTCTACACAATTATGCTAGACAAAGGAAGTCACCATGAAAGTTAATGATCTTCAAACTGGCAAAATTATAATAAGCCTCAAAGAGAAATAAAACCAAAGATAGTTTGGCAGATAAGGGTAGAGCAACTCATCCTCTTTCAAACTGGCAAATCTCTAGAGTCAGAAAAACTATTCAGAGTAGTAAGAAAAACTTTTTCAATGGTATGATTTTAAAAAAATCCTAATATTTGAAAAAAAAAATCATGGAGAATGGCAAAATGCAAAAGAAATGTAAACAAATATCCAATTTTTAGAATAGGAAAAAATGTGGACTTCAGATGAAGAGATTTCAACTTATTCCCTTGCCTACTTATGATGCAAAATTTTGAGATGCTCTTTTTTTGTCATTTAAATAGGTGGTTGTCATGTCCAGTTATTTTTATAATAGAGAGAGTAATCTATATCAAGGACAGATTTCTTATACAAATATTTTAAGCAAAAAGATAACAATGAGTTGATGTATAATTAGAATAACTGTTTGCAAAGAGAATTATTTAAAAATAAGATTTCAGCTGAGAGAGATTTTCCTAGGTACATGCTCTATCCTCTCTAGAGCATATTACAGTCAATGACATGAATGAATGCCTGGTTTTCAAACTAAAAGACATCATAGTACAGACAGGATTTTAAAAGATCATGATACATGGAAATATATGATGAAACTAAGTGCTAAATCTAAGAGGGATATATGTAAATCACCATACTTGTTTTAACAATCCATTGTTTAAGAACTTCATGAAGACTGAACTTAACCATGGTTAACGTAAATAACACTAAAGTCTTTTAGTAGAAACAAGCATGTATTAATCAACAGTGATACTATGACTATTTTAATAGTCACTTCATTGTTAGTAATCACTAATAAAATTATATTCTCTAATGGAATAGTAGCAATCGCTCCAATATGCTTTTTGCTTAACAAAATCAGTTCTGAGTAGTAGTTGAAAGGAGGGAAGATGGAAGGGGATCAGCTGGAACTCAGAGTAGTAGGGAGCGCATTTTCCCAATAAAGCAATTTCTCAAACAATTTCAAGGTTATGTGATGACATGTTGGCTGATGGTATTATGGGATAAAGGTGTTAGAGAAATCAGTGTGAAGCAAGATCATGCAACTGGCTGAGTTCACTGAAAAGTGTATTTTTCTATACATTGGTGCTTTCATCAAGCACAAGCATGAGCCAAACGTCCCAAGCTTGGTCATTCTCTGTCCCATACTCCACTTCCGCAGAGGTTTTAACTGGCCTCCCTTCCAGTTCTTGATACAAAATTGTAAGTATAATATTGACAAGCAGGAACTCATTCTAAGTAAGGTGAATGGGTGCTAGAGAATCTAAAACCTATGTTAATTGAAAAATGGTTGATATTCCTGTAGATATTTAAACTCTAAAACAAAAATACAGAGAAGAGTGTTGTGTTCAGTGTTTAGAACATTTCAAAAACTGGTGAATAGAATAAGAATTTGAATCAATCTGTAAAACTTCTATAAGGCAGGATCAATGGGTGGACATGGGAATAAAGTAGATTTTGTGTCAAATATAGGGATGAAATTTCTAAAAAAGGAAAGAAAATAGTAAAAGAAAAAGAACAAAGACTGGATCACATTAAAAAGCATTAAAGTGAGAGCCACCTCTTTGCCTCGAGACTTCACAATCACAGGCTTTGTGTCCAGTCAGCAGTTTACAAGTGGCACTGGCAAGGCATCAAAGGAGGCATGGGAGCATGCAGTCCAGGTGGCAGAGAATCCACAGAGTGCTGGCATCTAGATGCAAAAGGAAGATCAAAGGGAGACAGGTGCTATAACTGTGGAAGTCTAGACTATCACCCCAAAGAATATGAGCTGCCACTCCAGACCCAGAAATGCCATTTCTACGAGAGCATCAGCCACATGGTAGGCTTGTGTCCACTGAAGGCCCAGCAGGCCCCCAGCACACAGGGAAAGCCAGCCTATGCTGGGGAAGTAAAAGAGATCCACAGCCCTGCCCTGCTCCCAGAGGCGTCAAAGTGAGCCACAGTGGGCGGGGGCTATCCTTTTGCCATCAGGAAGTTTCAGGAAGAAGTTATCAATTGTCAGAGTGGAGAAAGTGGGCATATGGTGGGTAGGATAAGCTGACACTACCATGTATCTCAGGCCAGGTGGGGGTCCACGGCATTATCCCTTCTTCCCTCTCGGTGCAGGGGTTTGGGGGGAAGAAGTGAGGCAAAGGAACACCAACCATGTTCTTTCTATCCAAATGCACATGACGGCTTTGGGGTAAATTCTTCTAGAGATTGCCTGTGTTATTTGATTCTCTACCACCAAAATCTCTAGCTCTTGAAAGTGTCCTGCTTAGGGAAGTTGTTTCCCATTTAAAGAAGAATATATGATAATAATATTTCCAAGGTCAGAGTGAAAAGATTAAGCATGAGACCACACTGATGGACTCAACCTTACAAGACTCTACGTTCTGTGAGAAGGAAGTCCACTTTTTCAAGGATGCCAACTGCACTAGCTGTGTGCAGATGATGTAGCTTACATATTTTAACTTTATTTTCTTAATATAAATATTCTCATTTCATTTTATTGTGTATTTTCATCTAAGGCCTTCATTCCCTCCCTGTGTTCTTAGGTACATGAGCAATCTCAGAGATAAGTGGGCAGCAGCTCCCGCTCTACTCAGCAGGAATACTTTTTGCTGTTGTTTTATCACCACAGAGAACAATTATTTGGAGTATATAGCCTATTGAATAACCTCATTTTTTGCCAGTTAGGACTGACTTTTCTGCCATAGCATCCTCCTGAAACCCCGCCACATTAAATATTTTGGAGAAACTAGGTTTTAACTGGGTGGCCCCATGACTTGATCACCTACCAGAAGATTGAGAATTAGTCTGAACAGGAAAAGGTAGTACAGAGAGGTTATAAGTGGAGGGCCAGGTAAAAGGCTCCAAGAGGAAGCCAAGATGAGGTGAGGGTTGTCTACATGAGTGACAAAGAATTCCTGTTCTATACCTCTAACTCCAGGGCACAGGATTTGCTCCCCATACCAAATCCATCCTTCACTAGATTGGGCTAGGCCTACCATACATAACAGAGAGTATGTATGTGAGTTGGTAAAAAAATGTGAATTGGTAAGGATAGATTTTAAGAATGATACCTCTATATCATCTTCTGCTGCCCAAAGATGAATATACAAAGCAAGGACTAAAATCCTTAACCTTTAAAAGTTCCGGGCTTTTTGTACCCGGTTTCCAGATAGACCCATAAACAAGGGCTTCCTTTGTGGAAGGAAGCTAGTGTCCTGCCCTGAAACAGTGGTTAACAGTACAAGAGACTTCAGATCAAAAGACACACATAGACTGAAAGTAAAGGGATGGAAAAAGTTACTTCATGAAAATGGAAACAAACAAACAAAAAGCTGGGGTAGCAATACTTACACTAGACAAAATAGACTTTAAAACAAAGGTTATAACAAGAGACAAAAAAAGGACCCAGTAATCCTACTTATGTATATTTATTTATCTGAAGAAACCCAAAATACTGCTTCAAAAGGACATGTGTATACATATGGTCATTGCAGTATTATTTACACTAGTCAAGATATGGAGGCAACCTGGTGTCCATCAACGGATGAATGGAGAAAGAAGTGGTACATATATACAATGGAATATAACTCAGCCATAAAAAAATCTTACCATCTGCAACAACATGGATGAACCTGGAAGGTATTGTACTGAGTGGAGTAAGTCAGAAAGAGAAAGACAAATACCATATGACTTCACATATGGAATCCAAAGAATAAAATAAATGACCAAACAAAACAGAAACAAAGTCATAGATAAAGAGAACATGTGAATGGTTTCCAGATGGAGAGTGGTTCAGGGGATGAAAAAGGGGAAGGGATTAAGTACAATTGGTAGCTAGAAAATAGTTATAGGGATGTAAAGTATAACATAAGGAACATAGTCAATAATACTGTAATAACTATGTATGGTGTCAGATGAGTG